>NC_091075.1:34242424-34545454 GCF_032405125.1 Capricornis sumatraensis | reverse complement strand
ATTTATCAAGGTTAGATTTATGGCCCAGGATGTGATCTATCCTGAAGAAGATTCCATGAGCACTTGAGAAATAGGTGAAATTCATTGCTTTGGGGTGAAATGTCCTATAGATATCAATTACGTCTAACTGGTCTAATGTATCATTTAAAGTTTGCATTTCTTTGTTAATTTTCTGTTTAGTTGATCTGTCCATAGGTGTGAGTGGGGTATTAAAGTCTCCCACTATTATTGTGTTATTGTTGATTTCCCCTTTCATACTTGTTAGCATTTGTCTTACATATTGCAGTGCTCCTATGTTGGGTGCATATATATTTATAATTGTTATATCTTCTTGGGTTGATCCTTTGATCATTATGTAGTGGCCTTCTTTGTCTCTTTTCACAGCCTTTGTTTTAAAGTCTATTCTATCGGATATGAGTATTGCCACTCCTGCTTTCTTTTGGTCTCTATTACCGTGGAATATCTTTTTCCAGCCCTTCACTTTCAGTCTGTATGCGTCCCTTGTTTTGAGGTGGGTCTCTTGTAAGCAGCATATAGAGGGGTCTTGTTTTTGTATCCATTTGGCCAATCTTTGTCTTTTGGTTGGGGCATTCAACCCATTTACGTTTAAGGTAATTATTGATAAGTATGATCCCGTTACCATTTACTTTATTGTTTTGGGTTCGGGTTTATACACCTTTTTCCTGTTTCCTGTCTAGAGAATATCCTTTCGAATTTGTTGGAGAGCTAGTTTGGTGGTGCTGAATTCTCTCAGCTTTTGCTTGTCTGTAAAGCTTTTGATTTCTCCTTCGTATTTGAATGAGATCCTTGCTGGGTACAGTAATCTGGGCTGTAGGTTATTTTCTTTCATCACTTTAAGTATGTCTTGCCATTCCCTCCTGGCCTGAAGAGTTTCTATTTGAAAGATCAGCTGTTATCATTATGGGAATCCCCTTGTGTGTTATTTGTTGTTTTTCCCTTGTTGCTTTTAATATTTGTTCTTTGTGTTTGATCTTTGTTAATTTGATTAATATGTGTCTTGGGGTTTTTTGCCTTGGGTTTATCCTATTTGGAACTCTCTGGGTTTCTTGGACTTGGGTGATTATTTCCTTCAGCATTTTAGGGAAGTTTTCAACTATTATCTCCTCAAGGATTTTCTCATGGTCTTTCTTTTTGTCTTCTTCTTCTGGGACTCCTATAATTCGAATGTTGGAGCATTTCATGTTGTCCTGGAGGTCTCTGAGATTGTCCTCATTTCTTTTAATTCATTTTTCTTGTTTCCTCTCTGATTCATTTATTTCTACCATTCTATCTTCTATTTCACTAATCCTATCTTCTGCCTCCGTTATTCTACTATTTGTTGCCTCCAGAGTGTTTCTGATCTCATTTATTGCATTATTCATTATATATTGACTCTTTTTTATTTCTTCTAGGTCCTTGTTAAACCTTTCTTGCATCTTCTCAATCCTTGTCTCTAGGCTATTTATCTGTGATTCTATTTTGATTTCAAGATTTTGGATCATTTTCACTATCAATATTCAGAATTCTTTCTCAGGCAGATTCCCTATGTCTTCCTCTTTTGTTTGGTTTGGTGGGCATTTCTCTTGTTCCTTTACCTGCTGAGTATTCCTCTGTCTCTTCATCTTGGTTATATTGCTGCGTTTGGGGTGGCCTTTTAATATTCTTGGAATTTGTGGAGTTCTCTTTATTACGGAGCTTCCTCACTGTGGGTGGGGTTGTATCAGTGGCTTGTCAAGGTTTCCTGGTTAGGGAGGCTTGTGTTGGAGTTCTGGTGGGTGGAGCTGGGTTTCTTCTCTCTGGAGTGCAGTGGAGAGACCAGTAATGGGTTATGAGACGTCAAAGGTTTTGGAGTAGCTTTGAGCTGCCTGTATATTGAAGCTCAGGGGTGTGTTCCAGTGTTGCTGGAGAATTTGCATGGTATGTCTTGTTCTGGAACTTGTTGGCCCTTGGGTGGTGCTTGGTTTCAGTGTAGGTATGGAGGTGTTTGACGAGCTCCTATTGCTTAATGTTCCCTGAATTCAGGAGTTCTCTGATGTTCTCAGGCTTTGGACTTAAGCCTCCTGCTTCTGGTTTTCAGTTTTATTTTTACTGTAGCCTATAGGCTTGTCCATTTATACAGCACCAATGATAAAACATCTAGGTTAAAGATGAAAAGTTTCTCCACATTGAGGGACACCCAGAGAGGTTCACTGAGTTACAAGGAGAAGAGAAGATGGAGGGGGTAGTTAGAGGTAACTGGAATGAGATGCGGTGAGATCAAAAGAGGAGAGAGCAAGCTAGCCAGTAGTCACTTCCTTATGTGCGCTCTATAGTCTGGACTGCTCAGAGGTATTTATGGAGTTATACAGGGAAGAGGGGAGGGAGGAAGTAGACAGAGGTGGCCAGGAGGATAAGAGAGAGGAATGAGAAGGAGAGAGACAAATCCTGCCAGTAACCAGTTCCTTAGGTGTTCTCCACCGTCTGGAACACACAGAGATTCACAGAGTTGGATAGAGAAGAGATGGGGGAGGAAAGAGACAGAGGCCACCTGGTGGAGAAAAAGGAGAGTCCAAAGGAGGAGAGTGGTCAAGCCAGTAATCTCACTCTCAGGTAAAATTGGGTAGTGAAGTTTGGGTTTTTAAATGTACAAAATTGACAACAAAAACCAACAAGCAAAGATTAAAAATCTAGAGTAGAGATTGGATTTTCAAAAATACAATATTAAAGAAAAGAAGCAGAAGGAAAAAAGAAAAAAGAAAAAAAAAGCCACAAGAATTATTAAAAACCTCCAACACCAACCACATAAAGGCTATATATGGTGTTTGCCTTAAAAAAGTCTTTTTTTTTGAAAAGTATTAGTACATTATAGAAATAAAAATTAGAGGAGAAATAGAAGACTTAACAATTAAAAAAAAAAGTTAGAAAAAAAAAGCAAGAAAAAAAAGAAAAAAAAAGGCGGGGGGAGAAAAGGAATGATTGCAAAAATAGTAAAGATATATCTGGCCCTTCTCTGATGTTGTGGGCAGTGTGGGGTCACTTCCAAGGCGGTTCCCTCTGTTTAACTTCTTCTGTTTGCTGGTTTTTTAGGCTCACTAGTTCAGTCATGCTGTGGGGAGGGGGGGGATGCTGCAAACAAATAGCGCTGTCGTGTGCATACAGTGTCTCAGCCCCGCTGGACCTGTCCCTTCTCGCAGCACACAAACTGCTCCGGTTCTACAGTGCTCAGCCGGGAACCGTCTGAGGCCGGCCCTAGGCTGCGTGCACCTCCCCGGTCTAAGCCGCTCAGGTTCAGCGCTCAGGTAGCCCTCAGGGGCTCAGATTCAGTTGGGACTGCGTTTTGTGCCCTTCCCAGGTCCAAGTAGCTCAGGAGTTTGGTGAGCGCGGTCGCTGTGACTTGTCACCTTTTCTGTCTCTGCTGCTCAGTTTTCTGGGTGTACCGCTGGTGCCCCTGGTGAGGCAGATGGTGACTGTCCAGCAACCCCAGAAGTCTTAGCAAAGAAGCCTGCTTGCAGTTTGGTGGGTAGAGTCTCTCTGGGGCTGCAGTTGCCCCTTTCCAGCCCTTATGGCTCTGGCTGCCTGTCCCTGGAGGGGGATGGTCTGCAGTCAGCTATTTCCGTTCCGTCCTTTGTTCTGTGTGCGGTTTTGGCGGTGTCTCATGTTCGAGCTTTTCGTGTGGTAGCTATCCCACAGTCTGGTTTGCTAGCCCAAGTTAGATCGTTCTGGTTACGCGTGGTGCATTCCTTCCCGATTCTTACAAATCTCTGCAGCCTGAGCCTCCCGCGCTTCCCTGCCCTGCCCCCACTTGCTCGTGGCGGATGCAGGCGTCTGTGCTGCTTTTCCACTGGGGGAGTTACTGTTGGGCTTGTAATCTGTTGGTTTTAATTATTTATTTATTCTTCCTTCCTGTTATGTTGCCCTCTGTGTTTCCAAGGCTCGCCACAGACTCGGCAGGGAGAGTGTTTCCTGGTGTTTGGAAACCTCTCTTCTTAAAATTCCCTTCCCGGGACAGGCTTCCCTTCCTGGGACGGAGCTCCCTCCCCACCTCCTTTGTCTCTCTTTTCGTCTTTTATATTTTTTCCTACCTGTTTTTGAAGACAATGGTCTGCTTTTCTGGTTGCCTGATATCGTCTGCGAGCATTCAGAAGTTGTTTTGTGGAGTTTGCTCAGCGTTGAAATGTTCTTTTGAGGAATTTGTGAGGGAGAAAGTGGTCTTCCCGTCCTATTCCTCCGCCATCTTCTAATGGGGTACTTCTTATTTGATAAGCTGATACTAAGACATAAACCAAATATACAGGTTATGGCTAGTGAATATGTAAATGGCTTCATGAATAAAGGTACAGTGTGTATACATCTATGTCTGTGTAATCCTATGTTACACAGGATATTTCTATGTTGTAGAAATTGGAGGTATGCTTAAAAAGAGATAGCAAACTTATAACTTTCAACAGCAGCAGTATGAATTTCATGTATTTCAATTCTCTTTTGAACAAATACATTTTAATATTTAAGTCTGGTAATGAGCATATAATAAGATATACATTCAGTTCAGTTCAGTTCAGGTATACATTACTTTAGTAATTAAGTAAAGAAAAGATGATGCAATGAAAATTTATAGCACTTTGACTCCTATAGAGTTATTATTGTAATTGATTGCTATATAAAACTGGCTTATTACAAACATGACTAATAAACCTATTCTAAATAATGATTAATTGTTTAGAGAATTGAAGAATCAAACATAAATGAATATCACAATCTGTGGATATATCAAATATCACCTTTTAGAGGTATGTTTTTATCCAGAATTTATTCAATTATGTTATCAAAGCACTTTCAGTAAGCTATAGAATAATACCACTTTGGATGCAGTTGCCAAAATCTAAACAGAGAGAGTTAGGATTTCTTGTGACTTTGAAATATTGGAGGAATGTTACATAATCAATGACATGGTATTCACAAGGGATAGTGTGATAGAAAATAGCTGAATAGTTACAAATCACTTTGTCTGAAACCAGTTAATGTAAATAAGCAATGTGATCTTACTGAAAGCTCCAAACCATAAACATTCTGTTGTTTTACACGATGGCATTTGTTTGATTTACAACAAAAACAGCAACAACAAAACACTACAATGTTTCCTTAACAGGATGACTGCAAGTGTGCATTGGAAAAGAAATCTCAGTTTGACTAAGAGTGAGGGTGCAGTTTAATTCCTACTTTTCAAAACTGATGGGATGGACGTATCTTAGACTCAGAGATGCCAACTAAAATAATTAATGGCCTGGAAAGCAGGACCTCTGAAGAAGGGTTCAAAGAGTTACTGTCAGTTTGAGAAAAGAAGGCAACTCTCATATATAAAAGAATCTGGTAAAAAAAAAAAAATATATATATATATATATATAGATTCCCCAAATGAAAAGCTATGTGACAACCAAGTCATATGATTAAGTACAAAGAAGAGGATTTAGACTAGCTATAAGAGTGTTATGACAAGGTTTTTATTTTTATTTTTTGTTTGTTTTTATTTTTAAATATAAATTTATTTATTTTAATTGGAGGTTAATTACTTTATGGTGTTGTATTGGTTTTTCCATATATCAACATGAATCCACCACGGGTATACACGTGTTCCCCATCCTGAACCCCCCTCCCTCCTCCCTCCCCATACCGTCCCTCTGGGTCATCTCAGTGCACCAGCCCCGAGCATCCAGTATCGTGCATTGAACCTGGACTGGCGACTTGTTTCATTTAAAGGAGTGTACTTTTCATTGTTTATTGGTAGAAGTAGGAAGTACTTATTTTTATTGATGCCTAAAGAAATGACAGTATGAAGAAAATTCCTTCATTGCTTATCCTCCATGATTTATCAAAAACAAATAAAAGTGTTTACATGCTTTTTAATGCAGAATCCTCTCTGATTATTCTATGAACGTTAACATACAAACCACTTAATGCATTATGGAATACTTGGTGTGTTTATTTTGCTGCTAAGATCTCTTAATTATCTGCCATACTAAAGGAATATAATGGGTGTTTTGCAAGACTAATGTAACCTGCAGTGTTTGGACATGTCAGAGTCCTGAGAGTTCCAAGGACTTTGGTGGCCTTTGTACTATCTTCAAAAGGACAGGTCATGAGTCAGTTCAATGAAGAGTTGGAAAAAGACACAAACTTCTTCATGGCACAGAGAAAGCTCATTGAGTCTGCCTTATGAGAAGCAAGATACCAAGGGACTAGAAGAAGGTACAAGGAGATAGATAACCCTAAAGAATTTGGATTACCCATGATAGGAAATTATATATATATATATATATATATATATATATATACACAAATCTATAAGTTAATTACATGCTTTATGTTATTATCTATAAAACAGCAGTGATGATATAAACCTCATTGTGTGGTTATGAGGATTAAGTATATATTGTTACTTAACATTAAACCAGTGGCTGACATAGTAAGTAAAAATTATATGAGGGTTAGTGATTATCATTAAGAATTATTCCTATGAGTCTGACATTATGGAATACTCTTCTTGAACAAGTAAATTTAGAAATAGCATTTTAATATCCAGACTTAAAATGACCATTTGGAAAAAAAGGTAGTAACTTTCTGGTCTTATTTAGATGAACCAAGCATTTTGTTGAAGATTCTAAAAAAAAAAAAAAAATTTCTCAGTTCATTTTTCCAGGAAGTGACCCTTTTCAACAGGAACTATTTTTACTCCTATGTATATTTTATGTCCTATTTTCTTTTAAATCAGTTGTGAACCAAAGAAAGGATTTCATTTTCCTGCTAGCATCACTTCTGTTATTGCCTCCTGTGTGTGATACTCTTTACTTGGCTAGGGCTGTGCTTCATACTGTAACTAATGGATATATACCCTATGGAAAGGACAATATTATGCAGCCAGAGACTTTCTAAGGCCAGGCCATGAACTGCAGGCACAGCAGATGATGGTCATCAGACATTAGTGCCCCTAGGAGTCTAGACATCAAACAAGGCATCAGACTGGCCTTCTGGCGATTGGCTGATCTCCAAGAGACATAATATATGAATATTAATGTTAACCTTTGTTTTGCCATTTTGGGGGTATTCATTTTTTACCTATTATCACTCTCTCTTAAAAAACACAAATCTTTAACTTCTGTAGCAAGCAGTACTCTAAGCACTGGGGATATAGTGAGGAAACAGGCAGAGAATGTCTCTTGTTTATATGAGGCTACTGTTACATAGAAAAGGAAGTAACTAATGGAGAAAGTAACTAATGAAGATAAGTTCATATTTTCTAGGAATTTTTCAATTCAGTTCAGTCAGTCAGTCATGTCCAACTCTATGCAACCCCATGGACTGCAGCATGCCAGGCCTCCCTGTCCATCCCCAACAATAGAGCCAGTGAAGCCAATCAACTATTTCATCCTCTGTCATCCTCTTCTATTCACGCCCTCAATCTTTCCCAGCACCAGGGTCTTTTCAGGGTCAGTTCTTCACATCAAGTGGCCGAAGTATTGGAGTTTCAGCTTTAGCATCAGTCCTTCCAGTGAATGCTCAGGACTAATTTCAATTAGGATGGACTGGTTGAATCTCCTTGCTGTCTAAGGAACTCTCAAGAGTCTTTGCCAACACCACAGTTCAAAAGCATCAATTCTTTGGCTCTCAACTTTCTTTATAGTCCAACTCTCACATCCACACATGACTAATGGAAAAACCATAGCTTTGGCTACATGGACCTTTGGTGGCAAAGTAATGTCTCTGCTTTTTAATATGCTGTCTAGGTTGGTCATGACTTTTTTTTTTTTTTCCCAAAGAGCTAGTGTCTTTTAATTTCATGGCTGCAGTCACCATCTTCAGTGATTTTGGAGACCCCCAAAATGAATTCTGTCATTATTTTCACTGTTTGCCCATCTATTTGCCATGAAGTGATGGGACCAGATGCCATGATCTTAGTTTTCTGAAAGTTGAGCTTAAAGCCAACTTTTTCACTCTCTTCTTTCACTTTCATCAAGAGGCTCTTTAGTTCTTCTTCACTTTCTGCCATAAGGGTGGTATCTTCTTCATGTCTGAGGTTATTGATATTTCTCCTGGCAATCTTGATTCCACCTTGTGCTTCATCCAGCCCAGTGTTTCTCGTGATGTACTCTGGATATAAGTTAAATAAGCAGGGTGACAATATACAGCCTTGACATACTACTTTCCTGATATGGAACAAGTCTGAGGTTCCATGCCAGTTCTAACTGTTGCTTCTTGACCTGCATACAAATTTCTCAGGAGGCAGGTTAGGTGGTTTGGTAGTCCCATCTCTTGAAGTTTGTTGTGATTCACACAGTCAAAGGCTTCGGCATAGTCAATAAAGCAGAAATAGATCTTTTTTCTGGAACTCTTGCTTTTTCAATGATCCAAAGAATGTTGGGCAATTTGATCTCTGCTTCCTCTGCCTATTCAAAATCTAGCTTGAACAGCTGGAAGTTCTCCGTTCATGTACTGTTGAAGCCTGGCTTGGAGAATTTTGAGCATTACTTTTCTAGCATGAGATGAGTGCAGTTATGTGGTAATTTGAGCATTCTTTGGCATTTCCCTTCTTTGAGATTGGAATGAAAACTGACCTTTTCTAGTCCTGTAGCCACTACTGAGTTTTACAAATTTGCTGGCATACTTAGTGCAGCACTTTCACACCATCATCTTTCAGGATTTGAAATAGGTCAACTAGAATTCCATCACCTCCACTAGCTTTGTTCTTAGTGATGCTTTCTAAGACCCACTTGACTTCACATTTGAGGATGTCTGGTTCTAGGTGAGTGATCACACCATCGTAATTATCTGGGTCATAAAGTTTTTTTTTTTTTTTCTATAATTCTTCTCTGTATTCTTGCCACCTCCTCTTAATATCTTCTGCTTCTTCTAGGTCCATACCATTTATTTTCTTTATTGTGCCCATCCTTGCATGAAAAGTTCCCTTAATATCTCCAATTTTCTTAAAGAGATCTCTAGTCTTTTCCATTCTATTGTTTTCCTATATATCTTTGCATTGATCACTAAGGAAGACTTTCTTATCTCTCTTTGCTATTTTTTGGAACTCTGCATTCAAATGGGTATATCTTTCCTTTTCTCCTTTGCCTTTAACTTCTCTTCTTTTCACAACTATTTGTAAGGTCTCCTCAGAAAACCATTTTGCCTTTATTCATTTTTTTTTCCTTAGGGATGGTCTTGATCCCTGCCTCCTGTACAGTGTCATGAACCTCTATATATAGTTTGTCAGGCACCCTATCAGATCTAATCCCTTGAATCTATTTGTACTTCCATTGTATAATTGTAAGGGATTTGATTTAGGTCATACTTGAATGGTCTAGTGGTTTTCCCTACTTTCTTCAGTATATGTCTGAATTCAGCAATAAGGTGTTCATGATCTGAGCCACAGTCAGCTCCTGGTCTTGTGTTTGCTGAGTCAATAGAGCTTCTCCATCTTTGGCTGCAAAGAGTTAATCAATTTGATGTCAGTACTGACCCTCTGGTGATTTCCATGTGTAGAGTCTTCTCTTGTGTTATTGAAAGAGCCAGTGTGTTCTCTTCGCAAATCTCTGTTAGCCTTTACCTTCTTCATTCTGTAGTCCAAGGCCAGATTTACTGTTACCCCAGGTATTTCTTGACTTCCTACTTTTGTGTTCCAGTCCCCTATAATGAAAAGGACATTGTTTGGGGGTAGTAGTTCTAGAAGTTCTTGTAGGTCTTCATACAACTGTTCAACTTCATGTTCTTCAGATTTATGGGTCTGGGCATAGACTTGGATTACTGAGATATTGAATCGCTTGCCTTCGAAATGAACAGAGATCATTTTGTCATTTTTGAGATTGCATCCAAGTATTGCATTTCAGACTCTTTTGTTGACTATGATGGCTACTCCATTTCTTCTAAGAAATTCTTGCCTACAGTGGTAGATAGTAGTAGTAGACAACTCAGAATTCTATGTGAGTTAAATTCACCCATTCTAGTCCATTTTAGTTTGCTGATTCCCAAGACATCAATGTTCACTCTTGCCATCTCCTTCCAATTTGCCTTGATTCATGATTCGAAATTCCTGTGTAATATTGCTCTTTACAGCATCAGACTTACTTCCATCACCAGTCGTATCCACACCTGGGTGTTGGTTTTGCTTTTGCTCCATCCCTTCATTCTTTCTGGAGTTATTTCTTCACTGATCTCCAGTAGTGGGCACCTACTAAACTGGCGAGTTCATCTTTCAGTGTCCTGTCTTTTTGCCTTTTCGTACTGTTCGTGGGGTTCTCAAGAAAGAATACTGAAGTGGTTTGCCATCCCCTTCTCCAGTGGGCCATGTTTTGTCAGAACTCTCCAACATGAACCATCTGTCTTGGGTGGCCCTACATGGCATGGCTCATAGTTTCACTGAGTTAGACAAGGCTGTGGTCCATGTGATCAGATTGGTTAGTTTTTTGTGATTGTTGTTTTCAGTCTGTCTGCCTTCTGATGGAGAATGATAAAAGGCTAATGGAAGCTTCCTAATGAGTGACTGAGGGGGAATTCAGGTTCTGAGGGGTGGGGCCATGCTCAATCAATCTTTTTTTTTTTTATCATCGTCAATTAATTTATTGAGGATTATAATGGAAAGTCATATCTTTTATACACACTTCACTAAGAGATGTCTTATTGAAAACAGATGAAGTAGCTAATAATAATAACAATGACAACATTTAGAATAACAACAGTTAATAATTTTAAATAATTAATATGCCAAAAAATTTGTACATATTGCTTTCTTTAATTCTCACAACAACCCCTTGAGGCATGACTTGTAATTAATTAGGTTACCCAAGAAACCAAATTCAAACTCTGCTTGTTTCACTTGAGTGCTTTTCAGTCACTGGTCTCTACTTCAGATCCAGATGTGGTTGCCCATTTCCTCAAAGAGCAAATCTTACATTGTATTTCTGAACTAACTGAACTTTCTTCATCTGGCCATCCAGGTTTTGGATTTTTATTTTATTTTGTCTTCACCTTATTAGTTAACACCCCTCTATGACTCAAATTTTCGTTTAGTACCTATTTTATGCATTCAGAATTCTAACTCCTAGATAATCCTTACAGCTGCCAATCTTTCACTGATGCCCTGTATTTTGTATGATACAGACCAACACCCAACAGCTGAAAATTTAGCTCAGTGAATTCATTTGAAGAAACTTCTGCTCCAAAAGATCCATAACTGTCTTTGTGTCAACCAGCAAGCTGCATGTCAATAGTCCACCAGACAGTATGATACAGTCTCCACACCTAAAGCTTCAAAAATGGATTTATTTCTACTTTTATCATCATAATGAAAGCTCATGTTATGCATTATCATTAAACAAAAAGACTGATTAATATACATATATACACATAACTGTCTCAAATATGGATATGTTTAAGTGATCCATTGCTTTAAAAATAACATATAGCTCAACTTAAAAATAAATATTGTTGTCAGAATGATATTTGTCATGCTAAAACTAATAAATGATTTTTTAAGTAATGATAAATAAATTTCCAGAATCTGTCCAAGTAATGTGTGAAAGAAAACACTGAGGCTTAGTGTGATACTGTTAAAGCATAGTAGGCAATCTGGTATTCATAAACCCCTTGAATCTTTAATCCAGTTTTCTGTTGATGGGCCAGGCTGTGTTTCCTCCCTGTTACTTCACCTGAGGTCAAACTGTCACAGAGGTAATGAAGATAATGTGACCTCCTTCAAATGGTCTCATGCATGCACTGCTACAGTCAGTGCCCCCGACCCTGCAGCAGGCCACCGCTAACCCATGCCTCTGCTGGAGACTCCTAGACTCTCATGGGTAAGTCTGTCTCAGTCTCTTGTGGGGTCATTGCTTCTTTCTCATGGGTCCTAGTGCACAAAAGGTTCTGTTTGTGCCCTCCAAGAGTGTGTTTCCCCAGTCCTGTGTAAGTTCTCGTGGCTCTGATGGAGTTAATGGCAACATCCTCCAAAGACCTATGCCATACCCAGGTCTGTTGCACACAGAGTTCCTGCCCCTGCAGCTGTCCGCTGCTGACCTGTAACTCCTCAGGAGATACTCAAACACAGTTCTGTCTCAGTCTCTGTGGGGTCTCTGGGTTCTGCTGCACACAAGGTATGTTGACCCCTCTGAGCATCTCTGGTGGGTTTGGGGTTTGATTCTAAACGCTATTTCACCCCTCTTACCATCTTACTTGGGCTTCTCTGCTCTTGGATGTGAGGTATCCTCTCACAGATACTCCAGCTCCACACAGCTGGAGTTGTTGCTTTTTTCTAAGTACTGTTAGAGGAAAAGTAAAATAGATAAAGCAATACAGACTAACTGAGGTGGAGTGTTTTATTTTAGATAGAGTTTTAAGGAGCAATCTCTTTAAAGTGACATTTGAACCTGAATTAAGTGAGGGAACTTGCCATATGAAAATCTGAGTGACAAATGATGAATGTTTCAAGCAGTGTGAGTTAAATGCAGAGAATTTGAGTCAGAAAAGAGCTAGATATCTTCAAGGAGTAAAAGGGAAGCTCGAGTGGATGAAACAGGGAAATTAAATATAAAAATCTTTCAAGATATTATCATAGAAGTACTAAGGTCCACTCATGTGGTAATCTTGTGTTTCAGTTCAATTCAGTCGTTCAGTTGTGTCTGACTATTTTTGACCCCATGAATTGCAGCATGCCACGCCTCCCTTTCCATCACCAATTCCCGGAGTTCACCCAAAGTCATGTCCATCGAGTCAGTGATGCCATCCAGCCATCTGATCCTCTGTCATCCCCATCTCCTTCTGCCGCCAATCACTCCCAGCATCAGGATCTTTTCCAATGAGTCAATTCTTCTCATGAGGTGGCCAGAGTATTGGAGTTTCAGCTTTAGCATCAATCCTTCCAGTGAACACCCAGGACTGATCTCTTTTAGAATGGGCAGGTTGGATCTCCTTGCAATCCAAGGGACTCTCAAGAATCTTCTCCAACACCACAGTTCAAAAGCATCAATTCTTTGGTGCTCAGCTTTCTTCACAGTCCAACTCTCACATACATACATGACCACAGCAAAAACCATAGCCTTGACTAGACGGACCTTTGTTGGCAAAGTAATGTCTCTACTTTTCAGTATGCTATCTAGATTGGTCATAACTTTCCTTCTAAGGAGTAAGCATCTTTTAATTTCATGGCTGCAGTCACCATCTGCAGTGATTTTGGAGCCCCCAAAAATAAAGTCTGACACTGTTTCCCCATCTATTTCCCATGAAGTGACGGGACCAGATGCCATGGTCTTTGTTTCCTGAATGTTGAGCTTTAAGCCAACTTTTTCACTCTCTTCTTTTACTTCATCAAGAGGGTTTTGAGTTCTTCTTCACTTTCTGCCAGAAGGGTGGTGTCATCTGCATATCTGAGGTTATTGATATTTCCACCAGCAGTCTTGATTCCAGCTTGTGTTTCCTCCAGCCCAGCGTTTCTCATGATGTACTCTGCATAGAAATTAAATAAGCAGGGTGACAATATACAGCCTTGACATACTCCTTTTCCTATTTGGAACCAGTCTGTTGTTCCATGTCCAGTTCTAACTGTTGCTTCCTGACCTGCATACAGGTTTCTCAGGAGGTAGGTCAGGTGGTCTGGTATTCCCTTCTCTCAAAGAATTTTCCACAGTTTGTTGTGATCCACACAGTCAAAGGCTTTGGCATAGTCAATAAAGCAGAAACGGATAGTTTTCTTGAAGTCTCTTGCTTTTTTGATGATCCAGCAGATGTTGGCAATTTGATCTCTGGTTCCTCTGCCTTTTCTAAAACCAGCTTGAACATCAGGAAGTTCACGGTTCGCATATTGCTGACACCTAGCTTGGAGAATTATGAGCATACTTTACTAGCGTGAGATGAGTGCAATGGTGCGGTAGTTTGAGCATTCTTTGGCATTGCCTTTCTTTGGGATTGGAAAGATAAGTGACCTTTTCCAGTCCTGTGGCCACTGCTGAGTTTTCCAGATTTGCTGGCATATTGAGTGCAGCACTTTTACACCATCATCTTCCAGGATTTGAAATAGATCAACTGAAATTCCATTACCTCCACTCCCTTTGTTTGTAGTGATGCTATCATTTTGCCTTTTCATAGTGCTCATTGGGTTCTCAAGGCAAGAATACTGAAGTGGTTTGCCATTCCCTTCTCCAGTGGACCACATTCTGTCAGACCTCTCCACCATGACCCACCTGTCTTGGGTGGCCCCACACGGCATGGCTTAGTTTCATTGTGTTAGACAAGGCTGTGGTCCGTGTGATTATATTGACTAGTTTTCTGTGATTATGGTTTGTGTGTCTGCCCTCTGATGCCTCTAGCAACACCTACCATCTTACTTGGGTTTCTCTTACCTTGGACGTGGGGTATCTCTTCCAGCTGCTCCAGCCGAGTGCAGCCACTGCTCCTTACCTTGCATGAGGGGTATCTCCTCACAGCCTCCCCTCCTGGCCTTGAACCTGGGGTTGCTCCTCTCATCCCTCCTGTGCCCATGCAGCCACTGCTCCTTGGACATGGGGTTGCTCCTCTTGGCCATTTTGCTGATCTTGTGTTTAATTTTGTTCTAAGTGTGAATCATTGCAAGAGTTTAAGTAGGGAAATGGCATTGTCACATTTACATATTGTTTATAACTTATTCAGATTTTTCATGGAGAATGCACTGTAGGAGGCATGAAAGTGAGTGAAAGTGAAAACCTCTCAGTGTGTCTGACTCTGTGACCCCAAGCACTATACAGTCCATGAAATATTCCAGGCCAGAATACTGGAGTGAGTAGCCTTTCCCTTTTCCAGGGGTCTTCCCAACCCAAGGATTGAACCAGTTCTCCCTCATGGCAGGCGGATTCTTTACCAGCTGAGACACAAGGGAAGCCCAAGAATACTGGAATGGGTACCCTGTCCCTTCTCCAGCAGATCTTACTGACCCAGGGATTGTACCAGGGTCTCCTGCATTGCAAGCAAATTCTTTCCTAACTGAGCTATCAGGGAAGCCCTGTAGGAGGCATAGGTTTTTACAGATTTCAATCAGGAGGATGTTTGGTTAATATTCCAAAGATGTTGATGGAGCAAAGAGGATCCTATCTGTGGAAATGGTGAAAGGAAGGCAACATTTCTTTTGAGGACAGACATCTTGATGGACTGGTTGTAAATGCTGAGAAATAATGGGAACATGCCAGATGTCAGGGACTGCTTTTCTTTTGTCTTATAAAAGGAGATCTAAGAAGAAATCAGAGGTTTAGATGATTTAAAGCTAGGATAGAAGTCAGTTCAGAATATGTACAATTGAAAATCATCAACATACAAATCATTTTTAGAGCCTTGAGAACAGGTGAAATCTATGAAGACAGTATAATACAGAAGAGTAGAGGGCCATAGATTTAGCTCAAGGGCCACTAACACTTAAAGTTGATTGACTGGAGGAAGAAAAGCCAAGACATGTCACTCATAAGAAGCAACCATTGAGGCAGAATGAAAAGCAGAAAGCTGTTCTTTTCTGGAAGCCAAAAAGCTATATTTTTCGAAGGAGAAGGTAGTCAAGTGCTTCTGAAAAGTTGAATACATTGATAGAAATGATTAACCATTGGATTTAAGCAGCATAGAGGTCTCTGTTAACCTTTGCAGCAAAATTTTAGTGGGGATAGTGAGGCAAATTTCCAACAGGAAAGAGCTTAAAAAAAAGGGGGCACATATGCTGCAGAGTTGGGGTGTTGGGATCAAATAGAATTGACTGATGTTGATACCATTGTTTTATTTATTTTTTCCTGTGAATGGAATTAGATAAGCCCAAAGGAAAAATTGTATCAAGAGAAGATATAAAGGAAAAAAGATTGAAAATAATGGAAAGGTGAACACTGATAATATGAGATAGAGGACAGTTAAGTGCAGGAGCTAAGACCTTGCTTGAGTAGATCAGAAATGCTAGGATACAGAGTACATGCATATCAGATGCTTTTAGATAAGTACATGAATACTTGAGTTCAACAAGGAGGTCAGATAAGAACTTATCACTTCAGTTCAGTTGCTCAGTTGTGTTCGACTCTTGCCACCCCATGGATTGCAGCACACCAGGCTTCCCTTTGCATCACCAACTCCCAGAGCTTACTCAAACTCATGTCCATTGAGTTGGTGATGCCATCCAACCATCTCATCCTCTGTCATCCCCTTCTTCTCCTGCCTTCAGTCTTTCCCAGCATCAGGGTCTTTTCCAATGAGTCAGTTCTTGGCATCAGCTGGCCAAAGTATTGGAGCTTCAGCATCAGTCTTTTCTAATGAATATTTAGGACTGATTTCCATTAGGATTGACTGGTTGGATCTCCTTGCAGTCCAAGGGACTCTCAAGAGTCTTCTCCAACACCACAGTTCAAAAGCATCAATTCTTCAGCGCTCAGTTTTCTTTGTAGTCCAACTCTCATATACCTATATGAATGTTGGAAAAAACAGCTATGACTAGACAGAGCTTTGTTGGCAAAGTAATATCTCTGCTTTTTATTATGTTATTTAGGTTGGTCATAGCTTTTCTTCCAAGGAGGAATTGTCTTAAACTTATTTAATAAAAATTAAAAACTTGTAAATGTAGGAAGAATGGCAGATCTGGTGTTGGGAAAGAGATCTGTTCTCTTTATTATTTCTCTGTTTTTCAAAGTATATGTCAGAATCATTAGTTGAGAATAGAGGAAAACAAGTTAGAGTCTTGAAGACCAAGATTTAATATAATTATCTCAGGGCATATAAATAAATAATAACTGAGTTGGAGAGATGCAGCATACATCAGAACATCTTTGCTTTCGGTTGGGATTGTGTTCTATGTTTATTTGGAAACTCACAATATATTTTATACACATATATATAATGTGTATTATATATCACAACTCATATAGTGAGTTTCCAAATATATGTGTGTATATATATATATATATATATATATATATATATATATATAGTTAAAACATCTATAGTTTAAGTCTTGTTAAATAAATTTTGATGTGAAGCCACAGATAGCCTATTACTTAATAAGTGTGATCTTTTGAGACAAATAGATCTGACTTCAACAGGATGGATTCCTTAATCCTAAAAGCTTCAACTTCTTTATTTACTCAGTAGGGATGATTTAATGGAGAAGGCAATGGCAACCCACTCCAGTACTCTTGCCTGGAAAATCCCATGGATGGAGGAGCCTGGTAGGCTGCAGTCCATGGGGTTGCTAAGAGTTGGGCATGACTGAGTGACTTCACTTTCACTTTTCACTTTCATGCACTGGAGAAGGAAATGACAACCCACTCCAGTATTCTTGCCTGGAGAATCCCAGAGAGAGAGGAGCCTGGTGGGCTGCCATCTATGGGGTCGAACAGAGTCAGGCACGACTGAAGCGACTTAGCAGCAGCAGGGATGATTTAATTTAAGAATTCTAAAAATTTAATTCCTTTGAATAGCAGCCTACCAACAGGTCTACCAAGAAAAGAAAATATTTCTATTGTCTGCTCTAGAGACAGAATTCTAGAAAACACATGGAATTATTGGGAAAGGACAGTTGGCTATACTAGTTAGAGAGATCATATCTTAAAATGCCATTCCTTTATCTATTCATAAACAAACAAGTAGTGATCTTTCAGTGGAGATCAGTAAGACCTCCAATAAATCTGGACTTTCAAATGTAGTCAACTTTTCTTTATGACATTACCTCCACAATGTTTTTTTTATCTAGTCTATATTTTTATCAGACTGGCCTTGTTGCTCATTCTCTGACAGGTCCCATTTCATAATTATTTGCCTGCTTTTTCTAATAATGTTCTTTATACTTTAATATCAACCCCCTCATTTCCTCAAGTTAAAATCCTGTTTATATTTATAGTCCTAAATGAATATAGTATTTTCCCAATACTTTCCCACATGCAGATGGCCTCCTCCTTTCTATATATTTATTGTTTTTGATTTTGTCTTATGTGTCTCTAAATAATTGCTATTAGGGATTAATTAGTGTATTCAGTTTCAGTCAGTTCAGTTCAGTCGCTTAGTCGTGTCCAACTCTTTGCGGCCCCATGCATCACAGCACAGCTAGGCCTCCCTGTCCATCGCCATCTCCCGGAGTTCACTCAAACTCACATCCGTCGAGTCGGTGAGGCCATCCAGCCATCTCATCCTCTGTCATCCCCTTTTCCTCCTGCCCCCAATCCAACTGATATCAATTGTACTTGATGTTAAGAGTAATATTAAATATATTCTATATGTGTTCTCAAGTAATATCTATGCCGCTAAGCTTCTTGAGAGAGGGACTTATACTAAAGACTTGGATTCCTTTGCCAATAGGGGCTTACACATTAAAGGCGTTTAATTAATATTTGAAGAAGCAAGTGGTATGAATGCCACACAGATCTCTCTTCAGGACTGAACAATTTCTTCTCCTAACTAGTGGGAAGATTGTCTAGCCAAAAGCAGTCAGCCCTTTTTGGAAAATGCTTTGGCTGAGCTAACACTCATTTAGGGCAATTTCCATACCCAATGACTGATCAACATGGAACTGGTAGACACAATGGGAAAAGAAGAGGGACAAATTGAGTGAGTAGCAATGACATATGTAAACTACTGTGTTTAAAATAGATTGTTAGTGGATAACTGCTGTATGGCAAAGGGAGCTCGGCTTGGTGCTCTGTGATGACCTAGAGGGATGATACTGGGGAGGAGTGAGAGGGAGGCTCCAGAAGGAGCAGATGTATGTATACTTATACATACATTCATGTGGTTGTATGGCAGAAACCAACACAACATGGTAAAACAATTCTTCAGTTAAAAATAGATGTTAAGAAAAAAAAAAAAAAAAGAATCACAAATCCACTTTGCCCCAACCCAGGACAACTTTCCTAGTCCACCCTAGCCTCAGATCATCCTGAAGGTTGGCCAGGGCCAGTGATTGTATCACAGCTTCACCTACAGCTTTGTCCATTCCTGTCCCTTCTCTTTGTGCACCCCAAATTGAGTGCCCTCATAAATCTTCCACATTCATATCTTCATTTCACTATTTCCTGGGGAGCCCCAACCTGTGGCAGCCAGGAAGAACTGTTTCAAATTAAAAAGCACATTTTTGTGTTATACAATTTTTCAAGCTTTTAAATCTATCTTCTACTAGGAAATAGCACTTTTTGGCTTAATTTGTTCTTAAAATTTACAGATGACTGTGAGTACACTTGATCATAAGAGTCTAGTTGATCAAGTTTTGTTGTGACTAACATTCATTAAGAAGACAGGTTATTACACTAATAAGATGCAATAGTGTTTAGGTTTCATGATGCTAGGAAGTTGGTTATACAGAGAAGTGATGAAATTGTCCTTACTAATTAAATCCAGTATATGGGAACTCTATTTCATATATTGAATTAATGCCCATTTTAACTTTATTTTATACTCTATCTGTTGCTTTTTATCCACACTGTGATCACTGCAAGCCTTAGTGAGAAAAAAAAAAACAAAACACTTTTCTTTTTTAATAATCAGTTTTCTATTTTATGCTAGACTGTTCATGCTAAATAAATGTCTCATTATTTCCTAGTTTTTATATTATAAATTATGATTGGCTATTCTTGTGTGGATTTTTGTAATAGGAAGTACTGATTAGAGTAGGATGTTACTAACCAACTATTTATGGTATTTCTCTCTGTTTTCAGATTTTCAGTCTGTACTCTGGTTTCTTTATAGCTCTATTTAGACACATGTAGGAAGAGTAATTGAGAGCTTCTGGATATAGTATTCATGATAATAGTAGAGAATTCACATGGGCTCTATCCCGCAGCCTCAAGGGGTTATTGAGGTCAAAAGTGACCAAATATTTTGTGTCTAAGTGTGACTAAAAGGCAGACTTTAAAGAGTCTGTCATGCTGCATATCTTGACCCTTTTCTGTGTCATGGTCCTTGTACTGTGGGGGATACTATGTGTGCAAGTGCTTTGATGGCAACTGCAGGCTCACAGAAAGGTCTTATGAAATATGAATAGACTAACTCCTCCACTCCCTTACCTCCCTCTCCTTCTCTTCTATCAAAAATGTACACTGGTGAGGAAAGATAAAATACAGCTAGGAACTGAAATTAGTCACTTTCTTAGCCAAGGGTTCTAAGAAAGGTATCTTGTCATTGAAATCAATAATATGCCAAATTCCTGGCTTTTACTTGGAGAAATAAAGTTGCATTTATATAATAAATGCTATATAACAAATGCTAAGTTTTTAGCAGTGCTTCTATGGTGCTGTCCAGGCTGAGATGATCACTTATCTCTTACTCTGGTTAAAAACATTAAAGCCTTGTTATAATGAATATACATATACCTTACCTTTTTTCTAAAGAGAATGAGCTTTAATATAGATTCAAATGAATATTTTTAAATAGAGTAGAACCTTTAATCTATCACTTTATCCTAATTCCTACCAAGGGAACATTTCCTGCAAATATGGGCTCGATAAGGACAAAAATGGTATGGACCTAACAGAAGCAGAAGATATTAAGAAGAGGTAGCAAGAATACACAGAAGAACTGTACAAAAAAGATCTTCAAGACCAAGATAATCGTGATGGTGTGATCACTCACCTAGAGACAGACATCCTGAAATGTGAAGTCAACTGGGCCTTAGAAAGCATAACTACGAACAAAGGTAGTGGAGGTGATGGAATTCCAGTTGAGCTATTTCAAATCCTGAAAGACGATGCTGTGAAAGTGCTGCACTCAATATGCCAGCAAATTTGGACAACTCAGCAGTGGCCACAGGACTGGAAAAGGTCAGTTTTCCTTCCAATCCCAAAGAAAGGCAATGCCAAGGAATGCTCAAACTACCACACAATTGCACTCATCTCACATGCTAGTAAAGTAATGCTCAAAATTCTCCAAGCCAGGCTTCAGCAATATGCGAACCGTGAACTTCCTGATGTTCAAGCTGGTTTTAGAAAAGGCAGAGGAACCAGAGATCAAATTGTGAACATCCACTGGATCATGGAAAAAGAAAGAGAGTTCCAGAAAAACATCTATTTTGCTTTATTGACTGTGCCAAAGCCTTTGACTGTGTGGATCACAATAAACTGGAAAATTCTTTGAGAGAAGGGAATACCAGGCCACCTGACCTGCCTCTTGAGAAACCTATATGCAGGTCAGGAGCAACAGTTAGAACTGGACATGGAACAACAGACTGGTTCCAAATAGGAGAAGGAGTACGTCAAGACTGTATATTGTCACCCTGCTTATTAAACTTCTATGCAGAGTACATCATGAGAAACCCTGGGCTGGATGAAGCACAAGCTGGAATCAAGACTGCTGGTGGAAATATCAATAACCTCAGATATGCAGATGACACCACCCTTCTGGCAGAAAGTGAAGAGGAACTCAAAACCCTCTTGATGAAAGTGAAAGAGGAGAGTGAAAAAGTTGGCTTAAAGCTCAACATTCAGAAAATGAAGATCATGGCATCTGATCCCATCACTTTATGTGAAATAGATGGGGAAACAGTGGAAACAGTGTCAGACTTTATTTTTTGGGCTCCAAAATCACTCTGGATGGTGATTGCAGCCATGAAATTAAAAGATGCTTACTCCTTAGAAGGAAAGTTATGACCAACTTAGATAGCATATAGAAAAGCAGAGACATTACTTTGCCAACAAAAGTTCGTCTAGTCAAGGCTGTGATTTTTGCTGTGGTCATGTATGGATGTGAGAGTTGGACTGTGAAGAAAGCTGAGCACCAAAGAATCGATGCTTTTGAGCTGTGGTGTTGGAGAAGACTCTTGAGAATCCCTTCGACTGCAAGGATATCTCCAGTCCATCCTAATGGAGATCAGTCCTGGGTGTTCATTGGAAGGACTGATGCTGAAGCTGAAACTCCAATACTCTGGCCACCTCATTGAAAGGGTTGAGTCATTGGAAAAGACCCTGAGTCTGGGAGGAATTGGGGGCAGGAGAAAAAGGGGACAACAGGGGATGAGATGGCTGGATGGCATCACTGACTCGATGGACATGAGTTTGGGTAAACTCCAGGAGTTGGTGATGGATAGGGAGGCCTGGCATGCTGCGATTCATGGGGTCACAAAGAGTCGGACATGACTGAGTGCCAGGGTCCAGCCTCGGTGGATCCAGGGTAATTTGAAGCAGGGACAGAATCAGTGTCCTAGGAATTAATTGCTTAATTAAAGATATAGAGGGAGATTAGAAAGAAATAGCCTAGTAGGAAAATTAGTGGAGAGAAAGAGGCTGAATAACTTGGTTTATGTGGGATACCAATAAAGCTTCGAGACAAGAAGCTTGCACCACCTACGTAGGCCACCGGCGCCCACTTGAATATCAGAGGCTGCCCCGCCTTAGGCTCCCTCTCACGTGGAACTTAAATGCCAGGGCAAAATTAGCAGACTTGGCAAGCACCCATGCTCCAGATGGGAATTCAGCCAGAAAAATGGAGAACAAGAAAGAATGACACAGTCTTTTCAGAAACTGATCTGATTTCTTTATTTTTAGCTTTGCTTATATACCTTTTGTTACATATAGAGACAAATGGAAATTTCAAAGTCACGCAGGGGATCAGCAGTCCTAACCTTTATCAAAATCAGGTGCTTCATATAAAAGTATACATAAATGTCTTAGGGGTTTTATGTCATCTTCTGGCCATGAGGCCTGCTGACATTTTCTGATCCTTTATTTCTGATAACCAAAATACTTATTTTCCAGGGGTGATTTTTCTTAAACCAGGCACCACCCTCCGAAGGTACCAGATAAAGTTGCATTCCTATAGGGTGAGGGTGTAGTGGGTTACAACTAAGAAAGGAATTTACTTAGCTTAAGGTTGACATGATTAATCTAAAGGTTAATACTTTTTTCTCCTATATGCTAGTTATATATTCATTAACATGTATAAGGGCAGGGCATTTAGCAGCAAATGTTGGCCCAATAAATGAAAAAACACTTCACCAATATAATTCCTAATCAACCCACTATACTAATAGTTTCTAAATTCCTAAAAGAATCTGCCTTTAGTAAGTCTAAAACATCTCATGCCTCTCATGGGTGGGAGGCTATAAACAATCACATGTGGCCAGACAAACCTGTACAGGCAGGCTAGATAACCTTCAGAGGAGTTCGTAAGTTGAAACACTCTTGTCACACCCAGGAATTTTTATTAACTGGAGCTGTAGGTTAACTCCTTCTCCGAGAGAGGTGATGGGGGAGAGCCCCCCATAAAGTCAGAGGTGTAGGTGAGAGCATAGAACAGTAAAGTAGGCAGACTCTGGTTTGGGGGGTAGATGCTCAGGAACAGGGAGTTTCCTGAGGCTGGATCCTGCCTTTGCATATGCTGAAGCCTCCTTACTTATGACCTTTGCCATGGGCAGAGTTCCTCATGCTGGCTCCCGGCAACTGAGCGACTTAACTGAACTGTTAAAATGAAGAAAAATACTTTATTATACCTATTTATTTTAGAAATTCAGCTGATCAAATTGACCTCTTTAGTATTTTTACATAAACTTCTTTGGTCAATGCATATATATTTTCATAACTCAACATCAGAAGATGAAATATCAAATCATAAATCATAGTGATTCCCTACTTATGCTTTTCTCCTCAAAAAGTCCCATTCAGGTTCTCTATTTTTGCTCACAACATACCCCCACTTCACTGAAATCCATTCATATTTGTTGAATGAATGAAGACTTTATAAAGAAGTAGACAAGAGGGTATACTTAAATTGCAGGGCATCTCAGTATGATTGCTGTTTATTTCTTGATACCTTATGGTCTTTTTTTAAGCAAGAATAACACAAGCGCATTGTGCCTGGTTTCTAAGACCTTGCTCTTCTCTGTTTCTTCCCAATTCTGAACAATATCTTACTGTCTCCATGTCTTTTCTCATACTATTTCTCTTTTTTAACTAGTACTAATACATTCCCTAAACTCCAGTATTCTTGGGATTTCCTTGTGGCTCAGCTGGTAAAGAATCCGCCTGCAATGCAGGAGACCTGGGTTCGATCCCTGGGTTGGGAAGATCCCTGGAGAAGGGAAAGGCTACCCAATCTGGTATTCTGGCCTGGAGAATTCCATGGACTGTGCAGTCCTTGGGGTCGCAAAGAGTTGGACACGACTGAGCAACTTTCACTTTCACAGTGTTATTGAAGTGTTGTGTTATGTAAGTATGAGCTGATGGGTGCTAGTAACTGAACAATACTAACAGTAGACTTTGAGTATATATAAAATTATATCTCTTCCTCCCTTAAATCTAAGTAGGTTATAAGAAAGAGTCAGCTTTTATTTTAGGTGTTGTAGTAATCTGTAACCTATACTGAACTAGAGTGATCTTTGTAAAGATATTGTATTCATGTATTTAAAAAGTGTTTATATAAGTTCTAGTCATTGTTGTTCCAAATTTGCAATTAATAATAGAAGAAAGAAAATAAAAGTCAAATAAATAACCTAACTCTACAACTAAAGCAACTAGAAAAGGAAGAATTGGAGAACCCCAGAGTTAGTAGAAGGAAAGAAATCTTAAAAATTAGGGCAGAAATAAATGCTAAAGAAACAAAAGAGACCATAGCAAAAATCAACAAGGCCAAAAGCTGGTTCTTTGAAAGGATAAATAAAATTGACAAACCACTAGCCAGACTCATCAAGAAGCAAAGAGAGAAAAATCAAATCAATAAAATTAGAAATGAAAATGGAGAGATCACAACAGACGACACAGAAATACAAAAGATCATAAGAGACTACTATCAGCAGTTGTATGCCAATAAAATGGACAATGTGGAGGAAATGGACAAATTCTTAGAAAAGTACAATTTTCCAAAACTGAACCAGGAAGAAATAGAAAATCTTAACAGACCCATCACCAGCACGGAAATTGAAACTGTAATCAGAAATCTTCCAGCAAACAAAAGCCCAGGTCCAGACGGCTTCACAGCTGAATTCTACCAAAAATTTCGAGAAGAGCTAACACCGATCCTACTCAAACTCTTCCAGAAAATTGCAGAGGAAGGTAAACTTCCAAACTCATTCTATGAGGCCACCATCACCCTAATACCAAAACCTGACAAAGATGCCACAAAAAAAGAAAACTACAGGCCAATATCACTGATGAACATAGATGCAAAAATCCTCAACAAAATTCTAGCAATCAGAATCGAACAACATATTAAAAAGATCATACACCATGACCAAGTGGGCTTTATCCCAGGGATGCAAGGATTCTTCAATATCCGCAAATCAATCAATGTAATTCACCACATTAACAAATTGAAAAATAAAAACCATATGATTATCTCAATAGATGCAGAGAAGGCCTTTGACAAAATTCAACATCCATTTATGATAAAAACTCTCCAGAAAGCAGGAATAGAAGGAACATACCTCAACATAATAAAAGCTATATATGACAAACCCACAGCAAACATTATCCTTAATGGTGAAAAATTGAAAGCATTTCCCCTAAAGTCAGGAACAAGACAAGGGTGTCCACTTTCACCGCTACTATTCAACATAGTTCTGGAAGTTTTGGCCACAGCAATCAGAGCAGAAAAAGAAATAAAAGGAATCCAAATTGGAAAAGAAGAAGTAAAACTCTCACTGTTTGCAGATGACATGATCCTCTACATGGAAAACCCTAAAGACTCCACCAGAAAATTACTAGAGCTCATCAATGAATATAGTAAAGTTGCAGGATATAAAATCAACACACAGAAATCCCTTGCATTCCTATACACTAATAATGAGAAAGTAGAAAAAGAAATTAAGGAAACAATTCCATTCACCATTGCAACAAAAAGAATAAAATACTTAGGAATATATCTACCCAAAGAAACTAAAGACCTATATATAGAAAACTATAAAACACTGATGAAAGAAATCAAAGAGGACACTAATAGATGGAGAAATATACCATGTTCACGGATTGGAAGAATCAATATAGTGAAAATGAGTATACTACCCAAAGCAATTTACAAATTCAACGCAATCCCTATCAAGCTACCAGCCATATTTTTCACAGAACTAGAACAAATAATTTCAAGATTTGTATGAAAATACAAAAAACCTCGAATAGCCAAAGCAATCTTGAGAAAGAAGAATGGAACTGGAGGAATCAACTTGCCTGACTTCAGGCTCTACTACAAAGCCACAGTCATCAAAACAGTATGGTACTGGCACAAAGACAGACATATAGATCAATGGAACAAAATAGAAAGCCCAGAGATAAATCCACACACATATGGACACCTTATCTTTGACAAAGGAGGCAAGAATATGCAATGGAGTAAAGACAATCTCTTTAACAAGTGGTGCTGGGAAAACTGGTCAACCACTTGTAAAAGAATGAAACTAGATCACTTTCTAACACCGCACACAAAAATAAACTCAAAATGGATTAAAGATCTAAATGTAAGACCAGAAACTATAAAACTCCTAGAGGAGAATATAGGCAAAACACTCTCAGACATAAATCACAGCAGGATCCTCTATGATCCACCTCCCAGAATTCTGGAAATAAAAGCAAAAATAAACAAATGGGATCTAATTAAAATTAAAAGCTTCTGCACAACAAAGGAAACTATAAGCAAGGTGAAAAGACAGCCTTCTGAATGGGAGAAAATAATAGCAAATGAAGCAACTGACAAACAACTAATCTCAAAAATATACAACCACTTATGCAGCTCAATTCCAGAAAAATAAACGACCCAATCAAAAAATGGGCCAAAGAACTAAACAGACATTTCTCCAAAGAAGACATACGGATGGCTAACAAACACATGAAAAGATGCTCAACATCACTCATTATCAGAGAAATGCAAATCAAAACCACAATGAGGTACCACTTCACACCAGTCAGAATGGCTGCGATCCAAAAATCTGCAAGCAACAAATGCTGGAGAGGGTGTGGAGAAAAGGGAACCCTCCTACACTGTTGGTGGGAATGCAAACTAGTACAGCCACTATGGAGAACAGTGTGGAGATTCCTTAAAAAATTGCAAAGAGAACTACCTTATGACCCAGCAATCCCACTGCTGGGTATACACACCGAGGAAACCAGAATTGAAAGAGACACATGTACCCCAATGTTCATCACAGCACTGTTTATAATAGCCAGGACATGGAAACAACCTAGATGTCCATCAGCAGATGAATGGATAAGGAAGCTTTGGTACATGTACACAATGGAGTATTACTCAGCCGTTAAAAAGAATTCATTTGAATCAGTTCTGATGAGATGGATGAAACTGGAGCCGATTATACAGAGTGAAGTAAGCCAGAAAGAAAAACACCAATACAGTATACTAACACATATATATGGAATTTAGAAAGATGGCAATGACGACCCTGTATGCAAGACAGGAAAAAAGACACAGCTGTGTATAACGGACTTTTGGACTCAGAGAGAGAGGGAGAGGGCGGGATGATTTGGGAGAATGGCATTCTATCATGTATACTATCATGTAAGAATTGAATCGCCAGTCTATGTCTGACGCAGGATACAGCATGCTTGGGGCTGGTGCATGGGGATCACCCACTGAGATGTTATGGGGAGGGAGGTGGGAGGGGGTTTCATGTTTGGGAACACATGTAAGAATTAAAGATTTTAAAATTTAATAAAAAAAATATAAAAAAAATAAAATAAAATACTATCAAAGTTAGTTTTTACCTTAAAAAAAAAAAAAAAAGAAAATAAATCCATGACAGAAAGAAGGAAGAAAAGGGAGGAAGTCAGTGAGTGGTAGGTACTATGAAAAATAAGACAGAAAAGGAAATTTAATAAGGCAATGTGATATGTAATCTGTGATTTTGTTTAGAATAGTCACTGAAGGCACTTTGGTTTTCTTTCTTTCTTTCTTTCTTTTTTTAATAAGTAGAGGGAGTTAGCCATAGGATTATTGAAGGAATAGTTTTTTAAAATATAAATTTATTTATTTAATTGGAGGTTAATTACTTTACAATATTATATGGTTTTGCCATATAGCAGCATGAATCTGCCACAGGTATACACATGTTCCCCATCCTGAACCCCCCTCCTTCCTCCCTCCCCATACCATCCCTCTGGGTCGTCTCAGTGCACCAGCCCCAAGCATCCAGTATCATGCATCGAACCTGGACTGGTGATTCATTTCATATATGATATTATACATGTTTCAATGCCATTTTCCGAAATCATCCCACCCTCGCCCTCTCCCACAGAGTCCAAAAGACTGTTCTATACATCTGTGTCTCTTTTGCTGTCTCGCATACAGGGTTATCATTACCATCTTTCTAAATTCCATATATATGTGTTAGTATACTATATTGGTGTTTTTCTTTCTGGCTTACTTCACTCTGTATAATAGGCTCCAGTTTCATCCACCTCATTAAAACTGATTCAAATGTATTCTTTTTAATGGCTGAGTAATATTCCATTGTGTATATGTACCACAGCTTTCTTATCCATTCATCTGCTGATGGACTTCTAGGTTGCTTCCATGTCCTGGCTGTTATAAACAGTGCTGCGATGAACATTGGGGTACATGTGTCTCTCTCAGTTCTGGTTTCCTCGGTGTGTATGCCCAGCAGTGGGATTGCTGGGTCATAAGGCAGTTCTATTTCCAGTTTCTTAAGGAATCTCCACACTGTTCTCCATAGTGGCTGTACTAGTTTGCATTCCCACCAACAGTGTAAGAGGGTTCCTTTTTCTCCACACCTTCTCCAGCATTTATTGCTTGTAGACTTTTGGATCACAGCCATTCTGACTGGCGTGAAATGGTACCTCATTGTGGTTTTGATTTGCATTTCTCTGATAATAGTGATGTTGAGCATCTTTTCATGTGTTTGTTAGCCATCTGTATGTCTTCTTTGGAGAAATGTCTATTTAGTTCTTTGGCCCATTTTTTGATTGGGTCATTTATTTTTCTGGAATTGAGCTGCAGGAGTTGCTTGTGTATATAGTTTTGGAAGTTTTGGCCACAGCAATCAGAGCAGAAAAAGAAATAAAAGGAATCTAAATTGGAAAAGAAGAAGTAAAACTCTCACTTTTTGCAGACATGATCCTCTACATAGAAAACCCTAAAGACTCCACCAGAAAATTACTAGAGCTAATCAATGAATATAGTAAAGTTTAGGATATAAAATCAACACACAGATATCCCTTGCATTCCTATACACTAATAATGAGAAAACAGAAAGAGAAATTAAGGAAACAATTCCATTCACCATTGCAACGAAAAGAATAAAATACTTAGGAATATACCTACCTAAAGAAACTAAAAATCTATATATAGCAAACTATAAAAAACTGGCGAAAGAAATCAAAGAGGACACTAATAGATGGAGAAATATACCATGTTCATGGATCGGAAGAATCAATATAGTGAAAATGAGTATACTACCCAAAGCAGTCTATAGATTCAATGCAATCCCTATCAAGCTACCAGCCATATTTTTCACAGAACTAGTACAAATAATTTCAGAATTTGTATGGAAATACAAAAAACCTTGAATAACCAAAGCAATCTTGAGAAAGAAGAATGGACCTGGAGGAATCAACCTGCCTGAATTCAGGCTCTACTACAAAGCCGCAGTCATCAAGACTGTATGATACTGGCACAAAGACAGAAATATAGATCAATGAAACATAATAGAAAGCCCAGAGATAAATCCTCGCACCTGTGGACACCTTATCTTTGACAAAGGAGGAAAGAATATACAATGAATTAAAGACAATCTCTTTAACAAGTGGTGCTGAGGAAACTGGTCAACCACTTGTAAAAGAATGAAACTAGAACACTTTCAAACACCATACACAAAAATAAACTCAAAATTGATTAAAGATCTAAATGTAAGTCCAGAAACTATGAAACTCTTAGAGGAGAACATAGGCAAAACACTCTCCAACATAAATCACAGCAGGATCCTCTATGACCCACCTCCTAGAATATTGGAAATAAAAGCAAAAATAAACAAATGGGACCTAATTAAACTTAGAAGCTTCTGCACAACGAAGGAAACTATAAGCAAGGTGAAAAGACAGCCTTCAGAATGGGAGAAAATAATAGCAAATGAAGCAACTGACAAACAGCTAATCTCAAAAATATACAAGCAACTCCTGCAGCTCAATTCCAGATAAAGGAATTTTTTTTTTTTAAGAGAAGGATTAGCAAATGCAAATACCCTGAGGCAGGAGCATGCTTTTATTTAAAGACTAGAAGGTGTTCAGTGGGAGTCCCAGCACAGTGAAAGACAGAGAATGGAAGGTAAAATTGATATTGTTCTTACTTAAAAAAAAAAAAAAAAGATTTGAGGCATTAAGTTTAGTATTATAGATTGAACTTGTCAGAGAATGAGGCTCCTTCTATCTTTCTCCCCAGTATCATCTGCACATGGCAATGCCTCAAAGGCTGAAATGGATGCTTGTGCTCCAGCCCTCATGTCTATATTCGAGTCTTTCCTTTAAAGACTGTTTGTGGAATTTACACCTGACAATTTACTACTACATCATTGGTCAAAATTGAGTCCCATGTTTTTGCATAGCTGGAGGGAGGCTAGAAATAGATACATATATATATATATATTCATTCATTCATTCAACATATATATATACATACATACATATATATATATATATTCATTCTTTTCCTGGACCTTCATTTGCCTATTTGAAAATTAAAAACAAACAAAAAAACAAGGTTTTTAAGTTGTTATTTTACTGAATGGTTAGAAAAGCATTTCAAATTGAAACTCTATTTAAATAACCATGTTCAAGCTCAATATGTTAGAGTTTAATCTTTGGAAGTTGAGGATATGTATAAGCCAGTGCTCCCAAATTCAGAGTACAGATCCTCTCTCATCCTTTTTTAATAGCTCATATTTTCTTGCTATCCCTACCATGTCATACACATCATTCTTGCAAATTTTGGAGCCACATACACTTCTTCAAAGGAGCCTTCTCTAGCCACAGATTAAATCATTACACCGTGTATTACCCCCTATTTAATATCTATATTTTCAATTTACTAACAACATAATTTGTATTTTTATACATGGGTAAGAATTTTTAGTATTTGTACTTCTTACTAGGATTTAAAAAAAACATGAGTGTGATCCATGTCTACAATGCCCATCATTGTATTCTTGAGTACTAGCACAGTATCTGAGATGTGATCACTAGACATTTGTTGAATAAATGAATATTTGAATAAATGAATTCACACAGTAATGGTAATAGAATTTAAGCCAAAGGTATTGGATTTAAAGGTCTTAATGCTAAAGCGTAGGAGACTGGAAATTTCCTGGAATCATTTTAATAAACATATCAAATCAGTTAGAATCATTTATTCATAATACATGTTGCTTGTGTATGTGTAAAGACCATCAAAATAGCACATTACCTCTTTATAATACTTTTGAAAAATTTGTGAGCCTAGTAAGCTACAAAGTAGCAAAACTGATGTTATTTTATAGATCTAAATAATCATTCCTGTGTTGATTAGAAATATATTAAGTAGTCTCTTGAAAATAAGTACTTGCTCATACTTTCAGTCTTATATTGATTTTCTTATAGTTTTATGTTTATATATATATATAAATTATGTATGTATTTATATAATGACCTAATATGAAAATAAAGATAGTGTCAGTCGTCAGTATACATCTTTGTTTTTTAGAGACTTAATAAGTTATCGAATAATGAAGACTAATTTCAGAGGAAGGTCACAAACATAAAAGCAAATTACTTGGACAGATTGAGCATTATTTTTCATTAAAAATCAATAACAAAGCTCATTTTTACAGGCATTGTTATAAATACATGTTGTGAGTAAGAATAAACAGAATTTATTTGGAAGTTTTCATTGATCTTTAAGAACTGATGCTACTATTAATGAAGCAGAGAGCTTTTCTGATGTGTAAGGCAGAATATTTTTTTGGAGTTCTGTCAACCATGCAGATAGTTGATAGCTTCTCACAGTCAGCTTGACACTTTTAGGTGGAGGTTTACTGTAGCATACAAGATACAGTGACCTATGATACAGCCAAATGACTGCTAAAATGATACAGAAAGAGATTTCGACTGTTTATGGCACTACTAATGTACCTGAAAGTTTAAAAGTACATTTTGCTAGTTGTGAAAGGATCCAGATAGAAAGACTAGAGCCCTCACTTTATCCATGTCAGCTCTTAGCATAGAAAGGCACCCCCTGATTGCTATCATCATTTACAGTGGAAGCTCAAGAGATGTACAAGATTACTTTATTTTCAATTTAACCTTGACCCTTTTTTTAATTCTTGCCTCTGCTAAAATTTAGATTTGGTGGGATTCAAGAAAGAACTTTTATTTTCAAATGCCCTTCTGTAGATACTGGCTTAGAAAGATACTGCCATTGTACATATAAGTGGTCCAGTTTGCATGTGGATCACTGAAAGCTTGAGCAAAATTTGACTGGTGAGCTCCAAGCGATAGGTTTCATTGCCTATTGTCAATGCAGGTAATCCTGTGATTTATAGAGGTACTTTTTCCAAGAAAATTTATTGTAAGTTAAAATTACATTAGTCAAATTAAATTCTCTCTCAGGGGAAAAAAATGACAAAGAGGATTCTTTTTGAAGGTCTGATAGTAAAAGTCTTATAGATAAGAAGACACTTTCTCTGAGGATTGGGATTTTACCAATAAATGAGTTGAATGGAATGATGTATCTGTACAGAATAAGATTTTCTATACATTATATGTATAATTTAAAGAGTAATGCATTGATAATCATAGAAAAATGTATTCACTATGTTTAAATAATCATTGTGCACCAAAGCCATGGTTCTATATATTGCAATGTTTCTGAATAGTTGCTGACCCTAAAAGGATAACTTTATATCATCAAAAGTGATATCTATTAATCTGGTTAAAACATTTATTTCAAAGTTAGTTTTAGGTATAGAATATTAGCTGAGAGTTAAATAGGATAGAACCAGGTTTGTATCTTGTATCTATTAATTAGTAGATGAGACTCCAAGTGATATACTGAGATTCTTTAAGTCTGGTTGCCAGTTGTCTCCAGTATTCATTCCCTTATTCATTTTTGGTGGTCATTCACCATCCTCTGGACCTAGGGAAATTCATATGACTTATATTATGGCCAGTGGGGATTGAGAAGTGATGTAGGCGCATTCTGGATCTTACCCTTTTAAAGTACCTCCCTGCCCTCCACTGCTGTTACATCCTTCCAATGGACTGCAATGTAGACATAATTACATTGAAGAGCTTGCTTCAGCCACACCAGTAAAGACAACACCCCCAAAATGACAGAACCACTAGACAGACAGAATCTGGGTTCCTGGTAATCTTATGGAACAGGGGTGCACTCCTTACTGACTGTAGCTCTGGAATGAGAAAATTCTATCTTATTCAAGCCATTGTATGTTTGTGTCTCTGTATTACAGCAACTTTGCTTATAGCCAGACAGTGGTGACTTTGAAGAAGGGATTAGATTCCCCAAAGCTTCAGTTTTATAATTCATAAAAGTTTACTTTGAAGATAAAATAGTTACTGTATAAAAACTATTTAAAATAGCGTTTTGGACATAGTTAACATTCAATAAGTATTGGATGCTTATTTTTATTCTTTGAATTAGTAGTTTAACTTAGGATTTCTGTACTTTAAAATTTTTTAAGTGAAATGAAACATTTTTATATTACTAAACCATAATGAGCAATACTTTAAAAAACTAATTGTTGAAAAGAACACATTTAATTTCAATGCCATGAAGTCAAGTAGTTTTTAACTATAAAACATTTTCAAGATAATTCCTATGATTAAGTTTTTGACGTTTTTGAGAAATTAGTACATAGACTTTTGTTGTGCTAGTGTTGTCTGTGTGTGCACGTGTTCATAGATGTGTTTTGTATTACAAACTTTGCTCTAGTACATCAAGTTCACAGGCACTCCTTGGCCTTTTAAAAATATATCTGTTGGTGTCCAGAACTGCCACTCCATCAGGATTGGCAGTAATAAGTTATCTTAATGCCACATGATTATCCTAAACTGTGGCTGACTTTTACACTTCACTCACTTTTATTAAAAACAAAACAAAACAAAACAAAGCACATTTCCATGGTTTCCTCTTGAATGCACAATATTTTCCAAATTCTTTAGCATGGCACTGAAAATAATTTTCAATTTAGCAACTAATTAATTATAATCATGGCAGTGTGCTAAGTTGCTTCAGTTGTGTCTGACTCTTTGCAATCCTATGGACTGTAGCCTGCTAGGCTCCTCTGCCTGTGTAATTCTTCAGGCAAGGATATTGGAGTGGGTTGCCATGCCCTCCTCCAGGGGATCTTCCCGACCCAAGGATTAATCCCATGCCTCTTAGGTGGCATTGGCAGGTGGATTCTTAGCACTAGCGTCACCTGGAAAGCCTGATTAATTTACAGTGAATATTTATTCTGGTTTGAGTTTTCTTAGTGCATTACATCCATGATGGCCATTTTTCTGTATTCATTAAGAATCACTATTCTTTACTTTATGATGCATTTTATTTTCAAAGTGCATTCTTTAAAACAGTACTCTTGACAAACAGTCCATGTAAACTGCAGTCTGTTATCAAGAAAAAAGTGTGAAATACTGTGGGCTAGGTTCCTTTTTTGGAGACATTCAACATGCATTAGCTATTATAGGCTCCGAATAGTTGTAAAACAAAATATGATTTAGTTTAACCCATTTTCTTCAAGTATATTACTAAGATGCTTTCTTTATAAAGAATCTATTAATCTCAGAGCACTGGTTTTGTGGATCCCACTTTGAGAAACCCTTACCCAAAAGCTGGCAATCACTAGAATCACAGGATTATCCCTGCCTAAGCACCACCGACACAATCACTCCCTTACCTCTGTGCTGTTAGAGCAGTCTTCCTTCATTGTGCTTCCACACTCTTCTTTAAACTTCTTATGGATGCATCATCCTTATATTGATTGTGAGCACATTTAAATTAGTACTGTGTTTTATCTTCTTGCTGTCACTGTCCATTGTCTAATTTAGCATATATGGTGGGTAATTAGTGACGCTTTTTCTATATTCCATACTTTCTATTTGAGTGGAAGCATAATATTTTAAAGAAGAAAAAATATATTAAGACTTAACCAAATAAATATTGTCTTTCAAATGGTCTAAGCTGTTGCTTGTCCATATAATTCCACCATTGGTTAAACAGTTATGGAACTCTACTAGACTCTCCATGGTTCAGTTTCAGAGAATGATATTAATTTATCTGTTGTAAATAATAAAGGATTTTAGGACGGGTTACTAAATGCCTTGGTGGAGTTGAAGAAATTGGTTGAGCTATCAACAATGAATCACAAAGCCACCCCACTGAACCAAGCTCCCCAAGGAAGTTAATGCTTCTTACTTTGATTAGGAGCCACTGGATTGAGAACTGCTCCACAGGATCATGATACTACCCTCCAGAAACTGCCATGCTTTATTACTACTGGATTCAACTGTTTGAGACATAATTCAGAAGTTACCATACTTCAATCTGACAGGTGTAACCCCCCCTTTACCAACAGATGGCTGGACACTAGAAACTAGGTTCATGCTTAGTTAATGCTGCTAAAATTCAAAAAAAAAAAAAAAAGAGAGAGAGAGAGAGATGCTTTTGTGACCATGTTTGCAAGTAAAAACAAAAGCAAAGTCTCTGTCTCACTTTCTCCTTCCAAAGCTTCTTTAATTATATCTGATTGGAAGAAAATTAACTATCATCTAAAGTTCTAGCAGCAAGGGAATTTAGCAAATGAAACATTTCCCTTTCTAACCTCTACTGTACAAAAAGACACACAGAACGAAGGTGAAATGGGTGTTGGAGGCAGTCCAGTGCCTAGCAACAGTACCTGTACATCTCGTTGTCATTTACATGTAATACTCTCTATTGTTCTAATACTTTTTCACCTTTCTGTTTACCCCTCTGTACTTTATTTCCTGTCACTTCTCTTTTTCTCCCTGCAGTCAATGTAGCTTGAGTCAACAGTGAGAATTTTCTACCTCCCCCTGTATAAAGGAGTTTTATACAACAAAGGAAGAGAAGCAGTAGAATGTTTATCTAATTGTCACATGATAGGTAAACTAAGAACATTTCATTAAAGTATAACATTGTCTTAGCCACAATACTGGATTTATTCATAAACAATACTTTTTTCCACAACTCCGCATTGTTGGTATTAATCTTAATTTAACTGAGAGCAAAACTGAGGCACTCTGGGAAATTATTTATCAAAGATTGTGCATCCTGTAAGTTTGAGGCCTGTAGTCTCTTCATAATCTTGTGTAGCAATTTGAAGCAAATTGAACTCCATTTCCCCACGTTTCACCTGGAAAATAAAAGTAGAGCTTTTAAATTATGGCACAGTGTGCAAAGCCCGTATTACTATTTCTGTCATGGGACCTGTTTTATGGTTAGCAGCATAGTCTCACTGATGCATGCACATCAATTCTTACCTTATTGAAAGGTGATGCTACATTCCCTGAACCTCAGCATCCACTGCAGCTGTTGCTTTAGTCTCTAAGGCTTCATATTGTTGGTTAATTTACATGCTCTGTCAAGTCATGCCAGAAAAACCACTTACTCATTAGTTCAGCACAAAGGAAGTTTATATGATCTGCAGGCAGAATATGCGTTTATTTTTATTCACTTGTGTCACCTTTACTTGTTAAATATCCATTCTATATGATAAAAATCTAATCACATGAAATGAGTACCAGTACAGTCTGTAATATTATGAATCTGCTTCCATATGTTTCTGAATTACACTAAACACCAAGAAGTATGAACATTGAACTGTGAATATTTAACTGTTTTTTAATTCCCTTTGAAATGCCACTCTGGGGTCAATTGAAAGAATAATGTAGAAATGTCTTTTGAAACATCATATCCCTTTCACAGATTATATTATAGTTACCTCTGTTACTAAGATTTGGAAATCATTTAACAAGCCCATTTATGTCTTTTTTTGAATCTTTTCATTTACATATTTTCACTTATGGACCCGACCCTATGCTCATAATGTAGTAAGACATTCAAAAATTTTATAACAAACTTCTAACAAAAATAAACATCTCTTTATTTTTTTTTATTTTTTAGCACCAAAAGCATTTTGTGTTGGGGTATAACCAATTAGCAGTGTTTTGATAGTTTCGGGTGAATAATGAAGGGACTCAGCCATATAGACATATGTATACATTCTCCCCCTAACCCCACTCCCTTCCAGAATGGCAAATAACGTTGAGCAGAGTTCCATGTACTATACAATAGGTTTTTGTTGGTTATCCATTTTAAATATAGCATTGTGTACATGACCTTACCAAAGTCCTTAACTATCCTTTCCCCTCAGCAATTGTGAGTTCTTTTTCTAAGTCTATGATTCTCTTTTTGTTTTGTAAGTTCATTTTCATCATTTCTTTTTAGATTCCACATATAAGGGATGTTATATTTTTCCTTTTATGTGTGGTTTACTTCACTCAGTATGACACTCTCTAGGTCCATCCATGTTGCTGCAAATGGCCTTATTTCATTCTTTTTGATGTCTGAGTAATATTCACTATATATATGTGTGTGTGTTTATATATATAAAATACCACATCTTCTTTATCCATTCATCTGTTGATGGACATTTAGGTTGTTTCCATGGCTCGGCCATGATAAACAGTGCTGCAGAGAGCATTCAGTTCAGTTCAGTTACTCAATCATGTCCGACTCTTTGTGGCCCCATGGACTGCAGCATGCCAGGCTTCCCTGTCCATCACCAACTCCTGAAGCTTGCTCAAACTCAAGTCCATCGAGTCAGTGATACCATCCAACTATTTCATCTTCTGTCGTCCCCTTCTCTTGCCTTCAGTCTTTCCCAGCATCAGGGTCTTTTCCAATGAGTCAGTTCTTCACATCAGGTGGCCAAAGTATTGGAGTTTCAGGTTCAGCATCAGTCCTTCCAATGAATATTTAGGACTGCTTTCTTTTAGTATTGATTGGTTACTTCTCCTTCTGTCCAAGGGACTCTCAAGAGTCTCCTCCAACACCACAGTTCAAAAGCATCATTGGGGTGCATGTATTTTTGGGGGCCATGTATTTCTCTGAATATGTGCCCAGGGTGGAATTGTAGGGTCATATGATAGCTCTATTTTTAGATTTTTAAGGAACCTCCATAGTGGCTATGTCACTCTACATTCCCACTAACAGTGCAGGAGGAATCACTTCTCTCCACACCCTCTCCATCATTTGTTGTTTGTGAATTTTTTGATAGCCATTCTGACTGTTGTAAGGTGATATCTCATTGTATTTTTGATTTACATTTCTCTAATAATGGGCAATTTGAGCGTTTTTTCATATGCCTGTTGGCCATCTGTATATCCTCCTTAGAGGAATATCTATTCAGATCTTCTGACCATTTTTTCAGTGAGTTGTTTGTTTTGATGCTATTAAATGTTATAAGCTGTCTATAAATTTTAGAGGCTTATCCCTTATCAATCACATCAATTGCAAATATTTTCTCCCAATCCATGGATCGTCTTTTTGTTTGTGTATTGTTTCCTTTTCTGTGCACAAACATTTGAGTTTAAGGAAGTCCCATTTGTTTATTTTTTGCTAGAAATAAACATCGCTTTAATCCAGCATAAATTTTTAGTGAGATTTAAGCATTTTAAGACACTTGTCTGTTCTAAGTGTAAAATATAATATACCAAGTTTTCTATCCTGTTTAAGGCTCGTATTTTAACCTAAATTTGAGTAAATCACTAATAATAAAAATAGTAATATGTAATGTACTCTCAAGTAACACTGTGTGCATTAAGATATTTTTATCATTTTTCCATAAACACAAATGAAAGAGTTGCTGTTGTTCAGTCACTAAATCATGTCTGACACTGCAGTCTCATGGACGTGGTCCACGAGGTTCTTCTGTTCTCTACCATATCCTTGAGTTTGTTAAAATTCATGTCCCTTGGGTCAGCAGTGCTATCTAACCAGCTCCTAATTATTTTAGTTTTTATTTAATATATCTATTTTAAAGAAGTCATGGGGACATTATTATCCATTTAGCAATTATTGAGGAATACAAAAAAAAAACCTAGTTTTAGAGGGTAAAATTTAAGGTATGATTCAGAGCTTACACATGATGATAAACATATTCTGATAAATAAAATCATCTCATCTTAACTATACATGTAGTTGCACAAACATTATTATTTTTTTTAATTTGTAAGTCTTGCTATGTGTCATATACTTGTAAGCTCTGAAATAACTACACTAAACAGGAAAGTCATGAAGTCTGAACTCTTTGAATTTATAAGCAAGCAATGGGAAGATATATTAAATATAGTAAATATAACTACTAATTTTAATTGTGTTAAGTGTTATGAACAGGCCATACAAGGGCTATGCTGTTGCTGCTAAGTTGCTTCAGTCGTGTCTGACTCTGTGCAATCCCATAGACGGCAGCCCACCAGACTCCCCTGTCCCTGGGATTCTCAAGGCAAGAACACTGGAGCGCGTTGCCGTTTCCTTCTCCAATGAATGAAAGTGAAAAGTGAAAGTGAAGTTGCTCAGTCATATCCGACTCTTAGCGACCCCATGGACTGTAGCCCACCAGGCTCCTCCATCCATGGGATTTTCCAGGCAAGAGTACTGGAGTGGGGTGCCATTGCCTTCTCCAATACAAGGGCTATAGGAACATGTAAATGACCTGGACCCAGCTCAGTCAAGGCAGAGGTAGAAGTAATCACATAAAGCTTGTCTTTAATCTCTGACAAAAGAATAAGCAGGAGTTAATCAAGATAATTGGAGATGAGTACAGGGAAAGAGAGGGGTGGTATATGCCATTGGTGGAAAAGCATTACAAATATAAGCAGAATGATTGAGGCTCCATAAAATGTCAACATCCAAAGGTCCTGGGAGAGGAGACTGGCAGGTCTTTACAAGATATATTGAGGATTTTTAGAAAACTCACCTGTGAACCTTTTTGTGAACCAGAGATCAAATTGCCAACATCTGTTGGATCATTGAAAAAGCAAAAGAGATCCAGAAATACATCTACTTCTGCTTTATCAACTATGCCAAAGCCTTTGTGTGGATCACAACAAACTGTGGAAAATTCTTCAAATTTCTTCAAGAAAATTCTTTCAAAATTCTTCTGAAAATTCTTCTTTAGACCACCTGGCCTGCCTTGTGAGAAATCTGTATGCAGGTCAAGAAGCAACAGTTAGAACTGGACATGGAACAACAGACTGGTTCCAGATTGAGAAAGGAATATGTCAAGGCTGTATATTGTCATCCTGCTTATTTAAGTTATATGCAGAGTACATCATGAGAAATGCTGAACTGGATGAAGCACAAGCTGAGCTGGAATCAAGATTGCTGGGAGATATATCAATAACCTCAGATATGCAGATGACGCCACCCTTATGAGAGAAACAGAAGAAGAACTAAAGAGTCTCTTGATGAAAGTGAAAGAGGAGAGTAAAAACGTTGGCTTAAAAACCAACATTCAGAAAACTAGATCATGGCATCTGGTCCCATCACTTCATGGTAAATAGGTGGAGAAACAGTGGAAATAGTGACAGACTTAATTTTGGGGGGCTCCAACATCACTGCAGATGATGACTGCAGCCATGAAATTAAAAGACACTTGCTCCTTGGAGGAAAAGTTATGACCAACCTAGATAGCATATTAAAAAGCAGAGGCGTTACTTTGCCAGCAAAGTTCTATCTAGTCAAAGCTTTGGTTTTTCCACTAGTCACGTATGGATGTGAGAGTTGGACTACAAAGAAAGCTGAGCACTGAAGAATTGATGCTTTTGGACTGTTGGATGCTCTCCAACTGTGTTGGAGAAGACTCCTGAGAGTTCCTTGGACTACAAGGAGATCCAACCAGTCCATCCTAAAGGAAATCAGTCCTGAATATTCATTCATTGGAAGAACTGATGCTGAAGCTGAAACTCCAATACTTTGGCCATCTGGTGCAAAGAACTGACCCATTAGAAAAGATCCTGATCCTGAGCAAGATTGAACGCAGGAGAAGGAGACGACAGAGGATGAGGTGGTTGGATGGTATCACCAACTCTATGGACATGAGTTGGAGTAAACTCTGGGATTTGGTGATGGAGAGGGAAGCCTGGTGTGCTGCAGTCCATGGGGTCTCAAAGAATGGGACATGACTGAGTGATTGAACTGAAGTGAACTGAACTGAATTGAGTATACTGTATTTGCCCAGAACGGTGGCATCATTTGTAGTGAATGCTACTGTGATACCCCTTATTTGTAATGTTCAGTGACAATCAAACTGGAATTGTCCCAAACACAAAATAAATAGAAATTATTTCATATATAAAATAGGAATTAAAGAATGCATTGTTTCTCAGGGTATACACATTTCTTCCACAATTTTTCAGAATACTCTAGTGTTGTTTGGTCTTGTCAGAAATTCTTATTTGAAAATATCAAGTGTGTCAGTTTCCTAATCTGCTTATTATATAGAGGTAAGCATTGGTTATTTCATGTTCATTCTAGTTTGTGTGGAGATTGAGTTTGTGAAGACCAATCTTACTTGTAAGGCTGTGGAGAATTTTCTTTCTCAGTCCCTCCAAGATCAGTATTATCTTGATCTTTATCACATTTTGGTAAACCCTGAATTCTCATTAGAGTCAGAATTATTGAAGTCTCTTCTTCAAATTACTCAGAATATTTAGGAATTCTTTCAGCATGGGGTCTCAAATTTCAGTGTGAATTTTGATTCTGTTTCCTGGGTTAGAGTTCAGTAAGCTGTCTTTTTGGCAATACCTCGGGCAATTATTTTTCAGGAGATTTATAGACTTGCACTTTGATCATTTCTTTAAAAGCAAAAGGTTTGGTCAAGAAAAGAAGTTTCCCATTCTCAGAAAGACCACCAGGTTTGTGCAGGTAAACTGAGCCTCAGGTTAGTTAATATATGTATCTACCTTTCCAGAGGGATATGCCTAAAGTGGATGTCCTGGCATAGCAAACTAAAAATGCAAGTCCCCACAGTTCATCCTAATTATAGCTAAAAACTTCTTTCTTTTTTCTATATATTCTTTTTATATCTTTCAGAGGCACATGAGCCTTTTCAGTATACATGAGCCCAGAGTACTGGCCTGTGATTTATTTCCACAAACCAAAGTTAGCTGGCATACAGCAAGGAGCAAACTACTTAGACTACCTGCAGGGTTCCGATAACTTTTATTCTTTTCTGTAATTTGAATTTTTTCACATTAAAATCTCAGACGAGCAAAGAGGTTTATTTTAACTGTCAGATCAGTCACTGGCCTCAACACATGGAGTCCTCTGTCAGAACTGTCAACCTCCACACTGTTCATTTCTTGTGTCCAAGTCCAAAAATAATTGATGTCCACTGCAAAAACAGAATTCATTTTTTAAAGCTACTGATGTCATTAGGCATAATGGATATTTGCTAATGTATGCACTATGTTAAATAAATGAGTAACTCTGTAGATAAATTGTCACACTGAAGATAATTTAAGAAAATTAGTCTCTGTCATGCTGTAGGAATGCCATATATCCCTTAAAAATTAGGAAGATATGTTTTTAGGTTCTCAGATTAAAGTTTTATTCCTTTTAGATTGGCTGAGAGAGAAGTAACTTATATTTGTGTGCCTATGAGTATGTGTACTTCATATTTTATCACCATAAAAATTAGCTTTAAAAATGCATTTAAAGAATACTGTTTGTGATGTAAGTAGACTCTTTATAAAGTAAATAACCTCTGTGGTATAATGGGTCCTCTTATTCCTACAAAATATTGATGTGCTGATACAAGAAGATCAGTCACTGTATTGTGTGTTTTAGGTCAAACCATGAGCATCAGAGTTATTAGCTATATAGTGATACATTTGCTTATTATTACTCAAAGAATCTTTAGTATTTCTTTGCCTTTAATGCTTGAGTTAAATGATTAATGTGAAATACATACTTCTCACAGACACACTACATTCTCCTAACATCCACATTGATAGGTAGGTGGGTAAAACTATGGGCATATGTGTGTTCTAGAAGAACATTACGTTATTAAACTGTATATTAGAACTGTTGGTTTCAGCTAGAATTTATTTATTGGTGGTTTTAATTTTTATAATTAAAAATCTGCTAAAAACTACCTAGGAGAAAATGTCCTAGCAAGAAGATTTTAGCACTTCATGTTGAAATATTGCCTCATCCTTCTGTATTGTTCTTTCTACTTTTATAAAAAGACAATAAAAAGAAAGAGGCTCTGCTATGTACATGTGGAGAAAAAAGCGAAACTTTATGATGTTAACGTGAATAATGAGCCTAACTCATTCTGGAAGTAGGTAAATGAGGGTAAAATATTAGTATATCACTGAAAAGAAGTAAAGGAAAGCTTTTTCTGGGTCCTGTAGACTTTAATTATGGAAGACATCTGGGAAGAAAATATGTGAAATGATTTCAAATTCTGAGTGAGGAATTAATATGTGAAACATTTTCATCACATAATTAAGAAAATGTTTGCAATAAGTGAAAATTTGGCTCAAACAATAACTTTAAAAAAATGGATTAGATAGCTCAGTCTGGAAGTGAGTTCTCCACTGACTGAAGTGTTTATGTAAAGACTAGATATGTCTCTATCACAGATATTGAAAAAGAGATTCCTGGATTGTATGGGAATTCCTAAAAATTGTGTTGAAATATTTTTCATTACTGAGGTTCTGTGATTCTCAGCATTTATCACATTTGCCAGTACAGTCTTGATTTCATTTCTTTGTTACTTATTTGACCTAGATATTTAAAAAATACTAAACACCTAAATTTTTTTGTTCATGTCTATCCTTGTTGTCTAAGTTCAGATACTCATTATGTTTTCATTTTTGCTACTTTTTCTCACATTTTGCTAATGTGAGAATCCCAAATTATTCACCCTGTCTGTAAGTATTTGTCATTCAAGTCCAAGTCTGCTTAAAATTTGTCAGTGTCTCCATATATGTTGAAAACGGAAATACTAGATCATGAGCACAGTGTTTAAGGATCTGATATTACTTTTCTTATTTGCATTTAGTTTTATAGGGGATTTTACAGACTGAATTGTGCCCTTCAAAATTTGTATATTGAAGCCCCAATCCCTAGTATGATCACATTTGGTATACAGCTTTTAAAGGGATAATTAAGGTCAACATTCAGAAAACAAAGATCATGGCATCCGGTCCCATTACTTCATGGGAAATAGATGGGGAAACAGTGGAAACAGTGTCAGACTTTATTTTGGGGGGCTCCAAAATCACTGCAGATGGTGATTGCAGCCATAAAATTAAAAGACTCTTACTCCTTGGAAGAAAAGTTATGACCAACCTAGTAGCATATTGAAAAGCAGAGACATTACTTTGCCAACAAACGTCCATCTAGTCAAGGCTATGGTTTTTCCAGTGGTCATGTATGTATGTGAGAGTTGGACTGTGAAGAAAGCTGAGCGCCGAAGAATTGATGCTTTTGAACTGTGGTGTTGGAGAAGACTTTTTTTTTTTTTTTAACTCAGTGTATTTATTTATTTATTTTTAATTTTTATTTTTACTTTATTTTACTTTACAATACTGTATTGGTTTTGCCATATATTGACATGAATCCACCATGGGTGTACGTGAGTTCCCAATCCTGAACCTCCCTCTCACCACCCACCCCATATCATCTCCTTGGACTGCAAGGAGATCCAACCAGTCCATTCTGAAGGAGATCAGCCCTGGGATTTCTTTGGAAGGAATGATGCTAAAGCTGAAACTCCAGTACTTTGGCCACCTCATGTGAAGAGTTGACTCAGTGGAAAAGACTCTGATGCTGGGAGGGATTGGGGGCAGGACGAGAATGGGACGACAGAGGATGAGATGGCTGGATGGCATCACTGACTCAATGGATGTGAGTCTGAGCAAACTCCGGGAGTTGGTGATGGACAGGGAGGCCTGGCATGCTGCGATTCATGGGGTCGCAAAGAGTCGGATACGACTGAGCAACTGAACTGAACTGAAGGTTAAATGAGGTCATAATAGTGGGGCTGTTATCTCTTAGGACATGCACACTTTTCAGAAGAGGGAGAGAAACCAGGGATGTATATGCACAGAGAAAAGGCTGTATGAGGACAAAGGAGGAAGGAGGCCATCTGCAAGCCAAGGGGAGAGGTCTCAAGAGAAACCAAACCTTGATCTTGATTGGACTTCTAGACTCTAGAACTGTGAGAAAATACATTTTCATTGTTTGAGCCACCCAGTCTGTGATTTTTATTGTGGCATCCCTAGGAGACTATTACAAGGAGCCTATTGTATGTTTTCTCTGAAAACATTTAGAGACAATTTTGGTGGTGTTGTCATGACCCCAGGATGCTGCTAGAATCTATGGGGGCAGAAGTAAGTTCATTTCAGTCGCTCAGTTGTGTCCAACTCTTTGCGACCCCATGAATCCCAGCATGCCAGGCCTCCCTGTCCATCACCAGCTCCTGGAGTTCACTCAGACTCACATTCATCGAGTCAGTGATGCCATCCAGCCATCTCATCCTCTGTCGTCCCCTTTGTCTATCAAGTCAGTGATGCCATCCAGTCATCTCATCCTCTGTTGTCCCCTTCTACTCCTGCCCCTAGTCCCTCCGAGCATCAGAGTCTTTTCCAAGGAGTCTTCACATGAGGTGGCCAAAGTACTGGAGTTTCAGGTTTAGCATCATTCCTTCCAAAAAAATCCAGGGCTGATCTCCCACTAGCTTTGTTCGTAGTGATGCTTTCTAAGGTGCACTTGACTTCACATTCCAGGATGCCTGGCTCTAGGTGTGCTGCTAAATATCCTAGAATTTCTAGAACAGTCCACATGCTTATTCCATCTGAAATGACTGCCCGTCTAATCCACACCCTCATCCTAGTGTTGAATTGGACCATTCTGCTCATTTTCTCTTCTCAATGGTAAGTTTTTCATCACCTTAATAAAAGAAAAAGAAAACTTTCTCTTCACGCCTACATTAACTAGTGTTCTATCTTTTAAAAAAATCTATGATTGCATTTTATTTATAAAATTTTCTTCATTTTCCAAGGCCCTTTATTCACAGTATATGAATTTTTTGGTAGTATGTTTCCACAGCTTGTTGAATCTTATGTCCCTTATCTTTCAAAGGAATTTATATGATTCAATCTAGTATTTACCTAAGTCTCCTGAACCTAATTATTATTTTGCACTACTGGGGAAAGCTGAGATATAATGGGCATTCTAAATGAGTAGTTACAGGGGGCCTAGGACTGTGCGTTTTTAATGACAGTGTCAGATGATTGCAACAAACTGGCAAGTTTAAAAAGAAGGATTTTTTTTTTTAATTCTAATATACTAAATGCTATGTGTGCCTGATACATCTAATAGATTATTTATGTAAGTAAACACAACATCTGACAGATCTGACAATCATAATTTTATAGAATTATGGAATGTTTAAGCTATATCGTTATAGTTGACAAATATGAAATTGCAACATTGAGGATTTAAAACTTAATTATAGTCACAAAATTTTAAGAGGCCATCTTCCATCTGGTGCTTATTAAAGGTTTTTTTGTGAAGGCATCATCACAATATCATAGAAATTAAAGATAAGTATATCTTAAAGATATACTTATATATTATCTATTCTAATAAAGATAATCTATTCTGACCATATTGTAGGATATCATAATCCTCAGTGAATTGGTCAGTTATCCAGTTTATAATTGTGATACATGTAAAAGGATTCTTACCCTTCTTTCCTGTTGATTTCTCCTAAACTCATTTATGTTCACTCAGTGAACGTGTTTATTTTATTGTATGTGTCAAGTGTATTGTATGTGTAAGTTTTATTGTATGTGTAAGTTTTATTGTATGTGTAAAATATACTATTAAAAAATTTGCATATCTAATATGAAATAGTTAGTGATGCTTGATAGAAAACTATAGTAGATTTCTATTGGACTGTAGAAGAACATTCTACTTATTATAAGTTAAAATAATGGATATGTGAGTAAGTGTGCATGTGTGTGTGTGTCCTAATTAGTGTCCTTTTTGGAATAATGTCAGTGTTGAAGATTAGGTTACATTTGGATTCTTCCATTATATAAACAAAGCCACGTTTTAGGCTGAAACATGTTGTCTTCTTTATCTTTCATTTTCATATTTATCCTTAAATAACATTTGTATGTAAATGAATAAATTCTATATTTCCTCATTATACTCTATATCAATTAGGAAGCAGTCATGTGTTACCAGCAGAAATTCAACTGTGAGAGCTTAAATACAAGAGAGTTTATTCTCTTAGATTAAAAAAAAAAAATCTAGCAGTAAGCAATTGTAAACTGATAAAAGCATCAGGAAATATGATATTTTATATGTCAAGTCATCCTTATTGCATTTCTTCCATTCTCAAGGTTGAAGATGGCCTGGATTTTCAGTTATAACATCCTTTTTTTAACAAGAAATAAGCACTGAGAGAAGGACGAAAGGACATCTGTCAGATATGTTTCTTCTCTTAATAAGCTCTTTAATAACCATAATAACATCTACTTATATTGGCCACTACTAGGGTGAAGAGAGGCTCGAAATAGTCTTTTTGATGGAGACATTGTCATCTTTATTAAAATAAGGCTGTTACTATGTAGATAAAAGTACATACTGGCTAGTCAGCCGTCAGTCTTTGTAAATCTGTGCTTTATTATTATTTATGCTTTTCTTTAGCTATTTTCACTTTGTTAAGGGAACATGTTCATAAGGTCTGTTTTGGTATAATTAAGATGTTTTGATCTCTGGTTACATACCATACTTTTAACTCCAGCATATATTATTGAACACATTAAAATTCATGGAAAAAATGAAAAAAATTCCGTTTTATTTCTGAAAAAGATCATGTAAATCTGAGGGTGATATGTAGCAGAATCTTTACATACAAATCAGTGAATATCATGCATTAATTCTTGTTTTCATATGTGTAAAATCTAAAATGCAGCAATTTAGAATGTGATTATCATTAGAGGAAATAGTGGTAAATCATTGGCCATAGGGTAAGTATATTTTTTCAGCAGTTAAAAGTAATATAGTTTTTGTTTGTTTTGTTTTTAGGAAGTTAATTGATTGTTGTGCAAAAAGATGTATTTTAGTAATTAATTTTCCTAAATACAGTTTTCAAATGGACTATGTATAATTTGATCACATATGACAGTTTCAGTTCAGTAGTTGCTCAGTCGTGTCTGACTCTTTGCGTCCCCATGAATCGCTGCACGCCAGGCCTCCCTATCCATCACCATCTCCCGGAGTTTACCCAAACTTATGTCCGTTGAGTCAGTGATGCCATCCAACTATCTTGTCCTCTGTCGTCCCCTTCTCCTCCCACCTTCAATCTTTCCTAGCATCAGGGTCTTTTCAAATGAGTCAGCTCTTCTCATCAGGTGGCCAAAGTATTGGAGTTTCAGCTTCAACGTCAGTCCATCCAGTGAACACCCAGGACTGATCTCCTTTAGGATGGACTAGTTGGATCTCCTTGCAGTCCAAGGGACTCTCAAGAATCTTCTCCAACACTGCAGTTCAAAAGCATCAATTCTTCAGTGCTCAGCTTTCTTTCTAGTCCAACTCTCACATCCATACATGGCCGCTGGAAAAACCATAGCCTTGACTGGATGGAGCTTTGTTGGCAAAGTAATGTCTCTGCTTTTTAATGTGCTGTCTAGGTTGGTCATAATTTTCCTTCCAAGAGTAAACGTCTTTTAATTTCAGTTTAGAGACATCTAAAAAATCTTGACTCCTTTTCAAATGATGTTTAGAGTTATAACAAAGCATGATTTTTGATTCTATGAAGAATACAGTTTTAAGTCTTCAGTTGTGAAAGCAAAAGGAAAAGCAGATAAAAGAGGCAGTGTTTAAGACAGAGATATTCTCATGCTGAAGACCATTTTCACTAGGGCTTAGCCCAGTTTTCAGTCCTTTGTAAAGAAACAGTGAATATAAGTTAGTTTCAGATAAATAACACTGGCAAGGCTTATGCCCATCCAGGACTGTTAAACCCTGTGTTCAAGGTGGTGAATATTCTATGTGTATTTCTCATCCTACATTTAGGCTGTTCAGGCATGATAACAGAACGCCAAAGGGATTAAGTCTCATTTTTAAGCCTTCTGATCCTATATTATTGTGTGTCCACCCATCCAAATATTTTATTAAGCATTACTTTTTATTGCAATACAGTTGCTTTACACTGATGTTGGTTTCTGTTGTACAGCAAAGTGATTTAGCATGCATATACATGTATCCCCTCTTTGTTATTTCCTTCTCATTTAGGTCACCACAGAGGACCAAGTAGGGTTCCCTGTGCTATATAGTAGGTTCTCATTAGTTATCAAGCTTATAAAACATTATTCTTTTCTAAGGGCATTGGCAAATGACTAGGATACCATTTTTGTAAGTTTTTTTGATTAAACAACAGGAACAATATCTTTTATTATGACTACTACATTAATCTAGTTATTTATACATTCTCAAACAGGTAGGCATAACAAATTGAAATTAACAAACAATATGTATCTAAAAACAACATGATGTAATTTTACATTATTTCTCATGCTATTTAAATATAATTATTTTCAATTACAAACAGATGAAAATCTTCAGAATGATTGAAATTCACACTAAAGTTTTCAGCACAATGAGATTGTTGTACCTGTTTTCCAAGATTGTTGTAAAGATAAAATGAGATAAATTTTCCAAAGTGCTTTGAAAACTGAAAGTTATATACAGATTTCTTTTTCTTTTCTTCCTCCTTCTCATTCTTCTTCTTCTTCTCCTGTTTCTCTTTATTGCTGAAATGTTTAATTAAATTAATAAACTATCTTCTTTAATGTTGGATGGCATCATTGACTCAATGGATGTGAGTTTGAATATTTAACCCTGAATATTCATTGGAAGGACTGGTGCTGAAGCTGAAGCTCCAATACTTTGGCCACCTGATATGAAGAGCTGACTCATTGGAAAAGATGCTAGGAAAGATTGAGGGCAGGAGAAGAAGGGGACGACAGAGGATGAAATGGATGGATGGCATAACCGACTCAATGGGCATGAGTGTGAGCAAATTTCAGGAGATAGTGAAGAACAGGGGATCCTTGTGTGCTGTAATCCATGGGGTCACAGAGAATCAGACATGATTGAGCAACTGAACAACAGTAACAAAATCTATGAATATTTGAGATATGTTGTGACTATAAAATTTTAATAGGTTCGTGATAACTTTTGTTCATTTTACCAAACTTTCCAAAGAAAATGCTGTGAAAGCACAATTCATAATAACTGCAGAGTGGGTTTTAAATGCTTTTCCTAGAATTGGAATTGCATTAGAATTATTATTTTAATCTTTACAAATAGCAATTTTACATGAGTCTATCTTACAAATCACACTTAGCAGTTACACAAGCATGGGTTTGACTATCAGAGTATCTCAAAATCCTCATTTCAGTTTAGTTCAGTTGCTCAGTTGTGTCTGACTCTTTGTGACTCATGAACTGCAGCATGCCAGGCCCCTCAGTCCATCATCAACTACCGGAGCCTACACAAACTCATGTCCATTGAGTCGATGATGCCATCCAACCATCTCATCCTCTGTCGTCCGCTTCTCCTCCTGCTCTCAATCTTTCCCAGCATCAGGGTCTTTTCAAATGAGGCAGCTCTTCCCATCAGGTGGCCAAAGTATTGGAGTGTCAGCTTTAACATTAGTCCATCCAACGAACACCCAGGACTGATCTCTTTTAGAATGGACTGGTTGGATCTCCTTGCAGTCCAAGAGACTTTCAGGAGTCTTCTCCAACACCATAGTTCAAAAGCATCAATTCTTCGGCGCTCAACTGTCTTTATAGTCCAACTCTCACATCCATACATGACTACTGGAAAAACCATAGCCTTGACTAGATGGACTTCCGTTGACAAAGTGATGTCTCTGCTTTATAATATGCTATCTAGGTTGGTCATAACTTTTCTTCCAAGGAGTAAGCGTCTTTTAATTTCATGGCTGCAATCACCATTTTCAGTGATATTGAAGCCCAGAAAAATAAAGTCAGCCACTGTTTCCACTGTTTCCCCATCTGTTTGCCATGAAGTGATGGGACCACATACCATGATCTTAGTTTTCTGAATGTTGAGCTTTAAGCCAACTTTTTCACTCTCCTCTTGCACTTTCATCCAGAGGCTCTTTAGTTCTTCTTCAGTTTCTGCCATAAGGAGGGTGTCATCTGCGTATCTGAGGTTATTATTTCTCCCAGCAGTCTTGATTTCAGCTTGTGCTTCTTCCAGCCCAGCGTTTCTCATGATGTATAGAAGTTAAATAAGCAGGGTGACAATATACAGCCTTGACGTACTCCTTTTCCTATTTGGAACCAGTCTGTTGTTCCATGTCCAGTTCTAACTATTGCTTCCTGACCTGCATACAGGTTTCTCAAGAGGCAGGTTAGGTGGTCTGTTATTCCCATCTCTTTCAGAATTTTCCATGGTTTATTGTGATCCACACAGTCAAAGGCCTTGGCATATCAGTGAAGCAGAAGTAGATGTTTTTCTGGAACTCTCTTGCCGTTTTGATCATCCAGCGAATATTGGCAATTTGATCTCTGGTTCCTCTGCCTTTCTAAAACCAGTTTGAACATATCAGAATTGTATTAAACAAGTGAGAAAGAGAAGTTTGTATTATTTTCTTACTAGGTATTGTTATTTAAAAATAAGCAAATTGAACAAATGAGTTATCAACTTAAAAGCCAACTATTAACAATCTCTGAATATTGAGGTGAATCATTTCAAAGTTTAAGAAGAGCAAATACTTTGTTTCCATTTACATGTTTTAATTTCATTTAAAATATTTATGTAGTTAATTCCACATTGCTTAAATATAAAAAATCTGTTACTTCAAATTCTCTTCCTTCTATTTATAATGGTATTTCCAATAGGCAAAAAGAACTTATTTTTGTTTCTCCAACGACTAATGTTTCCATGTTGTTTCTTGATAGTAACAAACAACTATCTGGACTTTACCCATGGGTATGATTTTATCAGATGTGATTTTTTTTATATTATCAATTTGTACATTGATGTCCCATTTAAACAAATTGAAATTAACTCTGTGTGTTTGGATGATAGTATGATTCTTAAGATATTCATTCAATTGTCTTCAGCTCTATCACTGTGTGTGTGTGTGTGTGTGTGTGTGTGTGTGTGTGTGTGTGTTTCTGTCCATCTTTGTGTGTGTATGCTCAACTGGTTAGTCATGTCTGATTTTTTGCGACCCCATGGATTATAGCCCGCCAGGCTCTTTTGCTTATGGGATTTTCCAGGTAAGAATACTGGAGTGGGTTGCCATTTCCTCTTCCAGGGGAATTCCTGACCCGAGGTTTCAAACCCTGTCTCCTTGCTGGTCTCCCACGTTTGCAGGCCGATTCTTTACCACTTGAGCAGCTTGGAAAGCACTATCACTATATTATATATAAATGTGCAGTATCAAAGCTTTTAAAATACTTTATTTCAAACTGAATGAAATTCTAACTTGGTTAAATGTTTAATTTAATGTTTAATTTAAGTGCATGGCCTTGTATGATTATTATTTACAAATATGTAGATGACTATCTTTTCACATTTTAAATATATTTTAATATGAATGGCATGTCATCTACTCAATCAAGAACATTCATGAATATATAATTTTACTTGCAATATTTCAATAAAATTAAGTATATATGTATAAAATTCTGAGATTAGTACATTTTTGAATCTGTATATATATATTGTATTTATTATTAAGAATATAAAATGACAGAGTAATGTGAAATACTTAAAATATCTTAAGAAAGTCATCACCTTAGTTTTTCTTAATAGTCTTACATTACTTAAAAAGAGTTGCTATATATTTGGGCAACTAAAAGTTATGTCTAGACTTCCTTTCAAGTTATTATTGATTGACATGCAATGGAAAATAGGAAGCCAGGTGCCAAATATGATCCATGTGCAAGTATTTTCCCCTGGAGAAGTATTTTTCTCTTTTCAAGGGTAGCAGTGAAGATCTTGATCTGGTGGTATGAGCTATGCTATCTTTTTTCAAGATAGTTTAAAAGTCATTTGCTTTGCTATGAAAGTGAATTATGTGATATTAAGTACCGCAGTAGCACCGTTAAACATTATGTCATCAATCTTTTTAAGATGTGGAAAGGTCAGTGTCCAAAAGGCCATTTTTTAATTCTCATTTTAACTCCAAGTTGAAAGCAGTTTATATTGTGTACCTTTTTTTCTACAACTGATATAATCCACCAAAAAATAGAAGCCTCTTGGTACTATCCAAACATATTCATCAAAATTCCAAACATTACAGAGGTTGTCTTTAAAATGTAGACAGAGATTGTGTTTAAAATATAAACAAACAGATGGAGGTGTCTCCAAAATTTAATAGTAATATTAGTCACCATCAGGTAGCTAAGATGTAGCCACAATATTAAAATTTCCTGGAATTCCTTGGATTTGTAATTAGTAGAAATACCTTGGGTAGTTACTTGTTCAAAATAATCACTCTCTGTTGTAATTTTAATAAACATAATGATGAACTTTATATTCTCTTAAAGATATTATAATTTTTGGGAGAATTGAGGAAGAGAAAAATAAATAGAAAAAAATAATTTCTTTAGTTCTATGTCAGTTAGTATTCAATCAAAAAATAAAATTTTCTCTTTGAGCACTACCTTTAAAAATAAACTATATTTAAGGCATCCTGGTAGAACTGATCTTTATCCTTCCTATATTGCTTATATCAGTTATAGAAACTATGTCACAAAAGAGATATTGCTGCTGTTTTGTTATTTTCAATGTGTGTATGTGTATCTATCTGAGCTTTTTCAGTTCTTTTCATTGTATCATATAAATCTCTGATTGAATTTTTTTAATACTGTCAAATTCATAAAATAAGTGACAAGAAACAGTAGTTAACGTAGATTTTTTGAATACCTTTTATGTACTTCAGTTTTTAAAAAAACCTGTATCTAAAAATGCTAAGTTGTAAATTGACATTTCAATACCCAATCATAGAAGCATTTCTTATTTTGAAAATGACAGGTTTAGATCATATGATTTAAATATAACATTAGGGGTGTCAGAACTAGCAATGCCTTGCTAAAAATCCTAAGACATTTAACAAATGCAAAAGTGTTTAAAGAATAGGGATGGGTGATTGTGAAATCTAAAAAGTAAAAAATAAAACAACTCTATACCAGTCAACTTAATCTATTCACTATCCTGAAGCTTATTTCTTCTCTTAAATTCATGATATTATCCCTGCTTTACCTTCTTGTCTTTCATCTAAATATCTGTGAGCTGCTTGTCTCTTACCAGAGAAGGCAATGGCACCCCACTCCAGTACTCTTGCCTAAAAAATCCCATGGATGGAGGAGCCTGGTGGGCTGCAGTCCATGAGGTGGCTAAGAGTCAGACATGACTGAGAGACTTCACTTTCACTCTTCACTTCCCTGCATTGGAGAAGGAAATGGCAACCCACTCCAGTGTTCTTGCCTGGAGAATCGCAGGGACGGGGGATCCCAGTGGGCTGCCATCTCTGGGGTCGCACAGAGTCGGACACGACTGAAGCAACTTAGCAGCAGCAGCAGCAGCTTGTCTCTTACATGTGACTTCCGTGCTTAAACTAGCTATTGACCTGGATCTCAGTTTTGATGTAGATAATAAATAAGATTAGAGATCCACTTCTTTTTAGATTGGACAGCTTTAGATAAGAATTTAGAGACCAATACATTTATGAAATATGCTTTGAAAATAGAAGGATTGGAACAGTATTTTGTTCTAATGACTTCATAAGTTTATCTAAATACTTGACTAGCACTCAAGTTTTGTATAAACTGTATATATTTTATTAACTTTATGTTCATTTTGTCATTGACATTGCAAACACTCAAGGATATTTAAATAAATGGAAAGAAAGGCATTGCATAAATAAGATTAAATTCAAACACTAGAAACTGTCCTGTGCAAAAAGGTCAAGATACAATGAAGATAAAGCATCAATATACAAATGTGAAAATGAAGGTGGATTTTAGGCTGCCAACACTGTTAAATGTGCATTATTTAAGGGTTTGAGTTGGAAGTCGTGTCCAACTCTTTGTAACCCCGTGGACAGGAATACGCCAGGTTTCCCTGTTCATCACCAGCTCCTGATTCTTGCTCAAATTCATGCCCATTGAGTTGGTGATGCCATCCAACCATCTCATCCTTTGTCATCCCCTTCTTCTCCTGCCCTCAATCTTTCCCAGCCTCAGGGTCTTTTCTAATGAGTCAGTTTTTCACATCAGCTGGCCAAAGTATTGGAGCTTCAGCTTTAGCATCAGTCCTTCGAATGAATATTCAGGACTGATTTCTTTTAGGATTGACTGGTTTGAGCTCCTTGCAGTCCAAGAGACTCTTAAGAGTCTTCTTCAACACCACAGTTCAAAAGCATCCATTCTTTGGCACTCAGCTTTCATTGTGGTCCAACTCTCACATCCATACGTGACTACTGGCAAACCATAGATTTTACTGGACTGACCTTTGTTGGCAAAATAATGTCTCTGCTTTTTAATATCTTATCTAGGTTTGTCATAGCTTTTCTTCCAAGGAACAAGCATCTTTTTATTTCATGGCTGCAGTCACCATCCGTAGTGGTTTGGAACCCAAGAAAATAAAGTCATTTGATGTTAACAATCAATACTATATACTTTAAGAGACTGGAGATTCTCTAGTATTTTTAGACTTAAAATGGACCATAGTTGAATAATCTTGATGAGGGAATGGTGGAGGTGATCCCTATCATTCCTGCTGGATTTAAGCAAAAACTTTATTATTATTGGAATTTATAAATAAAACACAAAGAATAGTACAGGGTAAGTGGTACTGGAAGTGCCACAAAAGAAAGAGAGGTGAGGAACTTTTAAATAGGTTGGACAGCATAGGCCTCATGCAGGTTATATATTAGCAAAATCTTGGAGGAGGTAGGGAGATATCAATGCAAATATCTGAAGGAAGAGAATTTCAGGAGGACAGATTATCTAGTAAAAATCTCAAAGGCAGGAGTATGCCTGGTGTCGGGCAAATAGCAAAGAGATAGGAACACATTGAGACAAGTGGAAATGAAATAGAGGTAATAGTGATTCAATCATTTAACGTCTTAGAGTTAACTGTAAAAGTTTTGGGTTTTATTCTGAGTGAAATGGGAAGACATAGGGTGTGGACATGAGAGATGCATAATCCTTACATTTTTGGCTATTTCATAGGATAGAGCAGAAGAGGGGAGCCAAGTTGCAAGAAGTGAAAATGATTAGGAGGTATTACCATCATCCTAGTTAGACATGGTGATTCTGTGCATGGTAATAGCAGGAGAGGGGGTGAGTGGTGCTTGGATTCTGAATATCTTTTGAAGAGACAGTCATCAGGGTTCTTTCTCTGATAAATCTGTGATTTTTCTTCTACATTTTTACTAATTCTTGTGTGTAACTTTTTATGCCATTATGCTCTTAATTTTAATTTTCTGATTAAAAGTAATTGAATATTTTCATATATTTATCAGCTATTTATATCTTTAAAATATCTATTTAGAATATTTATTTATATCTACCTTCACATACCTATTTTGAACATTCAGCATTTTTTTGCACTTTGGTTGTTTGTCTTATTTCTTGGGCTATTTGATTTTTTAACTGAACTTTACTATTTCTGTTTATATTTTATTTGATTTTTAATTGCACTGTGCAACATGTGGGGTCTTAGTTCCCCAAATGGGGATCCAACCCATGCCCCCTCCAATGGAAGCTTAGAATTTTAACCACAGGACAGCCAGAGAAGTCCCTGTATATATTTTAAAACAAATTGTTTGTCAGTTGTATATGTTACAAATGACTTCTCCCAGATATTGGATTCTCTTCAATTCATTATTAGATAAGGAATAGCAGGGTTTTTTTTTTTCTCCCTGGAATACATTTTAAAGATGTTTATATTAAATTCATCCTGTAGCAAATATTTACAGTTTTTAAAAATTTTAGATATATTTATTATGCCCTTAATTAAAAAAAACCATCTTACAGGAGTCACAATTCTAGATATGCAGTTGCTTTGTCTAAGTACTAAGAAGGTATTGTTTGTTTTCCAGCTTCTTTTACAACATAAATTGAAAAATCTAGTGTAAAAGTAATTGTATTTCTTTTGTAATCCATCTTTCTTACCCTTTCCTTCACATTTGCTATTATAAAATATACTGTTTATCTTTGATGTTCTTCAGCTGCACTAAGAATGTGTCTAAGTATCACTTTGCTTTTACTCACATGGATTCATGTACATAGTGCTTTGATATCAGTGTTTTCAGGTCTTTTGTTAGTTGTGTAAATTTCTGAACTCTGTTCAAATACAAACTGTTCTTTATTCAGTCCCTTTGGGCTGTCAATTAGACATGCATTATTTTATCCTCTTTTCCATATATATTCTTTCTCTTTCATATTTTGCATTGACTTGTCTTCTATTCTGTCTTTGCCTAATCTTCCATTTCACTATTTCTATATTCTCTTAGATCTACTCTACTATTTACCCATTAATTTCGATTTTTACAGTATTTTTCGTTTCTAAATGTTCTACTGATTATTTTATGTGTAATCATTTTATAAATACTTTCTAGTTCTTGCAAATTTTTCTATATTTTAAATCTTTAATCTTTCTGATTAGAGTTATATGATTTTCTACAATTAGTAATTAGTTTAAAGTACTTCTAACTTTAAATGTTTTTGTTGGTGTTTTCCTATTTGTTATCATAAATGTTCACTTATGTCCTTGTATGTTTGCAGTTTTGTCTGTATACTCATAGCTGTTCATAGACTGAACTTATTATGAAGGGATCCCAACAGCATAATGAGGAATTCTGTTATTCAGAGCAGAGTTGTTTTCTTCTGCTGAAGCTAAGGGGTACTGCCAGTCTGAGATCATCACTGGGTTCCTGCTAAATTCAGAAGACTCAAATGGCAATCACTGATTTCTAGTGGGACCTAGGCTTAATCTCTATATTTCTTTTTATTATTAGCATTTCCCCCTAAGCAACCTAGCTTTGAGGCTTGCCAAATGCTGTTAGGTTTATCTCATTTTGTTTGTTTTCATGTAATTTTATAGCTGTCAGAGAGTTAGCATAGAGTATTTCATTGGTGAGCATTTTGGTTTGCTTTTGCTGTTGTCATTATTTTTATGTTAAGCTCATCAGTGCATTAAAAAGGGGACAGCAGTTTAGGTATAAACTGATTGCTTTTTTTAAGTGAAATATCTCTTCAGATTTCTTAATCTGTGATATAACTGGGAGGTAAAATGGCTTTGTCCTCAGAAATATACTGAATCAACAACAAATGTACATATTTTATACTTTAAAAATTTGTGTCAATTGGATATACTGATTAATACAAGAGACCTAAGCTTTAGACAAAAAGTGATTGTGATATAACTTTTATCTCAAAACAAATTTCTCAATTAATGTCAAGTAATATATTTCAGTCTTTTCAGCATTTAAAAATAAAGTGCTCTAAAATAACTCTACTCTCTGTAAATCCTGTGTTGTTTTCATTTAGAGGCATCTAAAGTAAGGAGAGGCATATAGGAGACAGAGTGCCTGGGTCTGAATCTTGTGTCCACTCCTTAAGACGCGGTACTTGAGCGAGTTTCTGTTATTCTCAATGGTCTGGTTTACTCATTTGTATAATAGGGAAAATAACACTATCTGTCTTATGTGTCTCTTGTGAGGAAAAAATGTCTTACATTGAAATTGCTTAGTGTAATGCTGATGATATTCAATAAATGTCGGCTATGAGTATCATCAGGCAGAAACAATGATTACTGAATTACTAATTAATATTTAATAGCCTACTAATGAGATACCTCAAGTTAAAAAGATAATCCACTTTTCTTTGTAAATCAGTGATAAATTAATGAGTTATGGAGTCCAAATTCAGCCCTAACACTTCCTACCAGGGTTACCTTAACAAGTTATTTAAAGAATCAAATCTCAGTTTTCATACTACAAGATAAGGAAAATAGAAAAACCTTTCTGATGGGGCTTCTGTGATCATTTAAAAATAATTTATGTAAAATTAATGTAAAACATCTGAGTACATAAAACAAATGTCAATTTTAATGGTACTTTACTAAAAACTATCAGCTAAATTTCATTTCAGTTCAGTTCAGTTACTCAGTTGTGTCTGACTCTTTGCGACCCCATGGACTGCAACACAACCCCATGGACTGTAGCTAAATTTCACATGCTACTAAATTTTATGTATTAAATAAAGAACTATATGGTATTCACTTATAGGTATTCTTTCCTACTTGGTAGGAGCTGTGGTAAACTAATAATCCCCTTCAGAAAGGCATGACAGTAATATGCACAAATACAAGGGGGAAAAGTAATATTTAACTAGTGGTATAGTTTCTATATTTTCATCATCATAGTAAAAGTGCTAGACTGTTGTTGAAGTGATACAATTGTAGGCGATTCTAGATACAATATGTAGTGCACTGAGAAAAATAATTCCTTGATTAGGCAGGATTCTCTAAGCAGTGTTAGCTCCATGGTTTTAACTCCACTAGATATCACATCACTGACCCCAAGACATGCAACTCTTACAGGCATTTGTCTAAATTAAATTGTAATTGAAGAGGTTCTTCAGAGTGGAGCTTTATATAGCATTTGTTGTGATCAGCACAGCAATGAGAAATATAAATCTATATTTATATATGTAAATTTACACATATGAGAAATATATCTATATTGTTAAATAAACTCCAGACTGCCTTCTTTCTATAACAATGGAATTTTTATGCCAGTATTTTTGCCTTCCGTGACCTGTGGCTACGAGATGGAGGCTATCCAAGACACTTGGTGACCAAGAGTCTCTTTCTACTTGGAGTCAAAGCTGAAAATAGGTCCCTGCATTTCTTCAGCATCATGCATTTACTGTGTAACATTAAACTCCTCCCTGAACACATTATGGTTTAATTACTTACTGTACAATATCATAGCATACCGGTTATATAAGAACTCAAAGGGATCTCAAGCATGATATTAAAATCATCCCTAAGGTTATGTGGCATTCACAGCTATTCAGAAAGGATGCTGTAGTTGGCAGTTGCTTCTTCCCATCACTGTCATTCTGATGTTTGTATTAGTGTTGTCCTTGAGTAGTTTAGAGTGTATTTACTGGCAGGTTCCTGGGAACCAAGAAAGAAGGTCATTATCAAGAAGGAGAAGGAAAAAGTGCTTACCTTCCCCACTTCCCAAACTGAATAATATGCATTTTGGGAGGAAAAGAAATTGTTTGCACTGAACTATAGATCCATGATCCTTGGTGATATGATCTTAAAACCATATGTGATTTAAGGTAATTTAAAACATGAGTGCATATTTGTGACACCTCACTGTAGAAATATAATCAGTTCACATGTTTACTGTTTCTATTTCTGCTTCTACAATGAGGAGTGATTGAGGAGAATATGAATACAAAACGTTTAGACATTTGCTTTTCTTTGAATTGTGTGTACCATGCTTAGTGAGTATAGGTAAAAATCTGTGTTCTCGAAATCAGATTGATTATATTCTTTGGAGCCAAAGATGGAGAAGCTCTATACAGTCAGCAAAAACAAGTATAGGAGCTGACTGTGATTCAGATCATGAACTACATATTGCCAAATTCAGACTGAAATTGAAGAAAGTAGGGAAAACTACTAGACCATTCAGGTATGACCTAAATCAAATCCCTTATGATTATAGAGTGGAAGTGAGAAATAGATTTAAGGGACTAGATCTGATAGAGTGCCTGATGAACTATGGACAGAGGTTCGTGACACGGTACAGGAGACAGGGATCAAGACCATCCCCATGGAAAAGAAATGCAATAAAACAAAATGGCTGTCTGAGGAGGCCTTACAAATAGCTGTGAAAAGAAGAGAAGCGAAAAGCAAAGGAGAAAAGGAAAGATATAAGCATCTGAATGTAGAGTTCCAAAGAATAGCAAGAAGAGATAAGAAAGCCTTCCTCAGTGATCAATGCAAAGAAATAGAGGAAAACAGAATGGGAAAGAGTAGAGATCTCTTCAAGAAAATTAGATACTAAAGGAACATTTCATGCAAAGATGGGCTCAATAAGGACAGAAATTGTATGGACGTAACAGAAGCAGAAGATATTAAGAAGAGGTGACAAGAATACACAGAAGAACTGTACAAAAAAGATCTTCAAGACCAAGATAATCAGGATGGTGTGATCACTCACCTAGAGCCAGACATCCTGGAATGTGAAGTCAAGTGGGCCTGAGAAAGCATCACTACGAACAAAGCTAGTGGAGGTGACGGAATTCCAGTTGAGCTATTTCAAATCCTGAAAGATGATGCTGTGAAAGTGCTGCACTCAATATGCCAGCAAATTTGGACAACTCAGCAGTGGCCACAGGACTGGAAAAGGTCAGTTTTCATTCCAATCCCAAAGAAAGGCAATGCCAAAGAATGCTCAAATTACCGCACAATTGCACTCATCTCACACGCTAATAAAGTAATGCTCAAAATTCTCCAAGCTAGGCTTCAGCAACACGTGAACTGTGAATTTCCAGATGTTCAAGCTGGTTTTAGAAAAGGCAGAGGAACCAGAGATCAAATTGCCAACATCCGCTGGATCATGGAAAAAGCAAGAGAGTTACAGGAAAACATCTATTTCTGCTTCATTGACTATGCCAAAGCCTTTGACTGTGTGGATCACAATCAACTGTGGAAAATTCTGAAAGAGATGGGAATACCAGACCACCTAACCTGCCTCTTGAGAAATTTTTATGCAGGCCAGGAAGCAACAGTTAGAACTGGACATGGAACAACAGACTGGTTCCAAATAGGAAAAGGAGTACTTCAAGGCTGTATATTGTCACCCTGCTTATTTAACTTATATGCAGAGTACATCATGAGAAACGCTGTGCTGGAAGAAGCACAAGCTGGAATCAAGAGTTCTGGGAGAAATATCAATAACCTCAGATATGCAGATGACACCACTCTTATGGCAGAAAGTGAAGAGGAACTAAAAAGCCTTTTGATGAAAGTGAAAGAGGAAAGTGAAAAAGGTGGCTTAAAGATCAACATTCAGAAAACGAAGATCTGGTCCCATCACTTCATGGGAAATAGATGGGGAAACAGTGGAAACAGTGCCAGACTTTATTTTGCTGGGCTCCAAAATCACTGCAGATGGTGATTGCAGCCATGAAATTAAAAGACACTTACTCCTTGGAAGAAAAGTTATAACCAACCTAGATAGCATATTGAAAAGCAGAGACATTACTTTGCCAACAAAGGCCCATCTAGTCAAGGCTATGGTTTTTCCTGTGGTCATGAATGGATGTGAGAGTTGCACTGTGAAGAAAGCTGAGCGCCAAAGAATTGATGCTTTTGAACTGTGGTGTTGGAGAAGACTCTTGAGAGTCCCTTGGACTGCAAGGAGATCCAACCAGTCCATTCTGAAGGAGATCAACCCTGGGATTTCTTTGGAAGGAGTGATGTTGAAGCTGAAACTCCAGTACTTTGGCCACCTCATGAGAAGAGTTGACTCATTGGAAAAGACTCTGATGCTGGGAGGGATTGGGGGCAGGAGGAAAAGAGGACGACAGAGGATGAGATGGCTGGATGGCATCACGGACTCGATGGACGTGAGTCTGAGTGAACTCCGGGAGATGATGATGGACAGGGAGGCCTGGCGTGCTGCGATTCATGGGGTCACAAAGAGTCAGACATGACTGAGCAACTGAACTGAACTGAAGGTGAAACAATTGAATCTAAAATAGCTAATAAGGTCAAGAGTGCAACACTTTATGGATTTCCTCCTGCTTTCTTCTTTAAATAGTTATTTTGATGGAGAAGGTAGTATGTGCCCTTGAAGTTAGCCTTTAAAATCTTGGATCAAAGAAGACATATAACAGTTAGGACATTTTAAAAAACTTTTCTTTTGTAAAAGTGCTCATTATTTTGTATCAGAACAATTTATTTGAGACACTACTTCTTATATTTTAAAAATTTCAACCTAGCTATTTTGACTTCAGACATATCATCATATTTAAGTGAAAATAAGTCATAATTTTTAGATCTTGCCCAGTATCTAATTGGGCTTGCCTAATATCTAATTAGTACAATTTATTTTTATATAGCCTTCAGTGACAGTTGTATCTAGTGAACTATTAAAATGTGTAAATCAAAAAGGCTCATAACAAGAAGTAGTAAAAAAAAATTACAGGGCAAACATAACATTTCTAAATGTGATTCTAGATTCGAATGCTGTTGGTATTAAAGTAAATCAAGGTTTTGCCTTATAATGTCTTCTTACTATTATTATGAATGTGCAGGAATTAAAGGAACCACTGCCAGGAACCTGGGATTAAGTTACATATATATGGTCCCTAAGAGACCCTTGGGCTTCCCTGATAGCTCAGCTGGTAAAGAATCCACCTGCAATACAGGAGACCCTGCTTCAATTCCTGGGTGGGGAAGTTCCCCTGGAGAAGGGATAGGTCACCCACTCCAGTATTCTTGGGCTTCCCTGGTGGCTCAGATGGTAAACAATCTTCCCACAATGTGAGAGACCTGGGTTCAATCCCCGGGTTGGGAAGATCCCCTGGAGAGTATGGCAACCCACTCCAACATTCTTGCCTGGAGAATCCCCAAGGAAAAAGAAGCCTGGCAGGCTCTTTGGGGTCACAGAGAGTTGGATACGGCTGAGCAACTAAACACAGCACAGCCCAGAAAGAGACCCTTAGAGATGATTTTGAAGAACAAAGAATTGCCTTCGAAAGATCACTTTGTTCTCATAGATCCCTTCCTATCAATATTTACACTCATCAGAAAGAAATCTCTCATACTTAAATCCTGATTAATCAAATATTGCACATAATGTTGTAGTACTCACAGTTGAGTTCTTACTAGGTATATGGAAATACTGTTGTCACCCATAGATACAGGACTGAAAAGTAGGTCTTCTCCTTTTTGGTACTTGGTCTATAGCCAGCGCCATATGAGGTTTCTAAGTCAACAAGGAATATGCACTTTGTATGCAACTTGCATGACCATGAATTAACTGAGATAAAAGTTAAAATGTACATTTAACAATATTTTATAAATGTTTGCTCAAGTTGCCATAACAAAATATCACACACTGGGAGGCTTAAATAACAGATACTTTTTTTTTTCACCTTTTTGAAGGCTTGAAATCCAAGATTAATTTCATTAGGTCTGTGGTCTTCTGGGGCCTCTTTGATATCTTAGAGATAGCCACCTTCTTGAAGTGGTCTCAGATGTCTTTTTCTATGTGAGTGTATATCCCCAATGTCTCTGTCTCCAGATTTCTTCTTCTTAGAAGGACACCAGTCAGATTGGATTAGGATCTACTTTAATGGGCCATTTTAACTTACTTCTAAATACAGTCACATTTGGAAATACTGGAAGTTGGGACTTCAACATATGAATTTTAGGGGAACATGGTTCAGCCTGAAACAGTAAAATGTTTCCCACCAGACTAGTCAAATTTTTTTGTTATATGCTATTAAATAACCTCTAATTCTCTTTATTCTTAAGCAAAATTGTACTTAAACATTTACACACTTAGCTTCTTAATGCTTATTATGCTTGAACAAACATATTTGTACTCTATCCCTAGCACCTTGCATTAAAGAATCCACCTGCCTGTGCAAGAGATACAGGAGACATGGGTTCAGCCCTACATCGGGAAGATACCCTGGAGGAGGAAATGGCAAGTCAGTCCAGTATCATTGCCTGAGAAATCTCATGGCTAGAGGAGCCTGGTGGGCTACAGTCCATGGGGTCACAAGGGTTGGACACAACTGAGTGACTCAACATGCACACACACAGAACTTTGCATATGCCTTGCACATAGCAAGAATTCAATAAGTATTACAGTTGAATGAACATATTATAATTTCTATAATTAATATAAATTTTATTTGCCTTATATCTTTAACAATCTTTCCTCATATGCCATATTATATGGATTTCAAACAAGACATTCTTGTGGCTCAGCTGGTAAAAAATCTGCCTGCAATGCGGGAGACCTGGGTTCAATTCCTGGGTTTGGAAGATCCCCTGGACAAGGGAAAAGCTACCCACACCAGTATTCTGGCCTGGAGAATTCCAAGGGGGCCACAAAGATTTGGACATGACTGAGTGACTTTCACACACACACACACAACACAGAGGAATATCCCATTTTATATATATAAAAAAGAAGAAGAATATGCAATAACTTACCTTGAGCAAGGCAGTTAAAGATATCTGTGAGTTAGATAATTGATCCCAAGTCTCTGACTCCTGGGCTTCCCAGATGGCTCTAGTGGTAAAGAATTCACCTGTCAGTGCAGGAGACATAAGAGACTCAAGTCAATCCTTGGGTCAGGAAGATCCCCTGAAGGACAGCACGCTCTAAGCTACTGGAGTGGCTTAAAGTGCCTGGAGAATCTCATGGAGAGAAGAGCCTGGCGGGCTGTAGTCCATAGGGTCGCAAAGAGTTGTACACAACTTAAGTGGCTTGATGCACGCTGTGACTCCTAAGACCATATTTTTTTCTAAACCAGAATTTATAAACTCTGCAGGTATACTAACTAGATGAAGGATATGGCAACTGACTCTGTATTCTTGCCTGGGAAATCCCATGGATAGAGGAGCCTGGTGAGCTGCTGTCCATGGGGTTACAAAGAGTCAGACATGAACGAAATTGAATGACGTCTTGTTTGTACTAACTAGGCAGCTGGCATAGCAAAGGAAATGTCAGTAAGAAAGACAATAAAAATAATATAAAACAAATTAACAAAAACATACTTAGAAAGGAAGAAATGCAGATAACATACTTAGTGAAGCAACCTAAGAAAGTATCAGTGGAATGAAAAATAAAAGTAATGGGGCAAGGAAATAATGTTATAAGTGAACCATTGTTGTGCATTTATGCACCATGGTAAAATAATAGTGGATCCAAATGGGAATTACAGTGGCATATGTTTCAATGAGGAGGGCATATCAGTTGTGGGAGAAGTTTACATGGGTATGGTTTAGAAATATAGTAAAGCATTTTTATATTGCCACCATTTATAGAATTAGAATTAGTGTCATAATCACTTGACATAAGCATCCATAAACTAAGTATTAGGTGTGATGGGAAGATTATGTCACCTTCAATATGTAACAGGAGAGAAAAAAGACCAGAAATACAGGAAACCAGGTCAGCTGTTTCCGGTACACTCCAAGGTGACACTTGGATTACTTTTGGTCAGATTAGGTACAAATTGTTTCCCATAAATAATAACAAGATAGTTAAATTCCTAGGTTGAAATCTTAAAATGCAGAAAAATGGTTTAGGTCTGAATAATGTACTTGATTACTTAGACTCCCTTACCTTTAGTTTCCTTATCTAGAAACAATGATAACCACAATTCCAACCTTGAATGGTTGTTGCACTGGTTAAAATACATATTGCACACAAAATTCCTAGCTTTCACCTGATTCATTAATTGTTATTATACGAATACAAAAATAAGTATTTTTCTTCTAATGCATTATCTGTAGCTGCATTGCAATGTTTCTATTTCATGCAACATGTGTCTTTGAGAAATACTGTGCTGTGTCAGTCCCAGGAGCTTAGCTCCTGAGAAATGTACATAGCACACACTGTTTCATTCAATTCTTGGGAATATTTCCCATCAAATCATATCTTGACAGTCTCTTACCTTGTGGACAACTTCTGGATTTGTAATGCATCTTGTTTTAAGTGTAACATATGTTCATAACATTATGTGCAGTTTATTGCATATTAACCATATGGATAACGTTTTGTTATTTTCTTATGCAAGTAATTGATCTTTACAGTAATCTCTAAGCAAAATGTTTCTACATCTCTCTTCAATTCTTTAAATCCCACTTTGGTTTAAAAATTGCATTTAAATATTTAAAACCTATATTTTACCATACATATTTTTATTTAAAAACACTTATTATTTGGTTTTCACAGTCAAGATTTAAACTTGGGCACTTTGTCTCCATGGTCCATGCCAAACATGTATACAGTGAAAACCATCTTCCCTCTTTTAGTGCTGCATAATGCATTGATTTTTATTAATTTTTATGCTGTCAAATGTGCCAGTGTTTTCATTATAGTTTCTGTTTTACCTGTCTTGTTTCAAGGTTAAATTTTCCCTTTTTTTCTTCCAGTCATATTAGATTTATGCTTTTTTAAAAGAATAGTGTTTAGATTAGTTTTAGGTTCATGACAAAATTGAAGGGAAAGTACTCAGAGTTCCCATATACTCACTCATCACACACAGGCGCAGCCTCCCTGCACATCATTTCCTGCCAGAGTGGTATAGTTGGTAGAGTTAATGAACCTACATTGACAAATCCCATATTTCACATTAGAGTTCATTCTTGGTATTGTACATTCTAGGAATTTTAACAAAAATAAGACAAAGGTGCATTTATCACATAGTATCATGCAGTGTTTCAGTGTCCAAAAATTTTCCTGTGCTCGTGCAATTCATCCTTGTTTCTCCGCTAACCCTGGCTAGTTGTGATTTTTATGTTATAAAATCTTTACCCTGTCTGGGGTGGTATCATAATCATTGTTCGTGCCAGAAAATTCAGTGGTGTTCCTTTATGTGAGTAGTCCATTGAAACAATACAATTTATTATGTAGTTAATCTGATATTTGTTGCATTGAAAAAGTACAATTTTCACATTAGGTTCTCAATATATTACTTGGATCTATTTTTGAGTTCCTTGTTGTCTCCTACATGTATTTTTTATTCTTCTGAAAATGCCATGCTGTTTTGGTTATAGTGCCTTTAAAGTAAGTTTTTAAATCTAGAGAAAGGAGCTCCATAGTATTCTCCATTTGTAGTTTTAGCATTCTTTTCTCATTTGTGTTACCAAAGGAACTTAAATAATATATTCCCATCACACACACAAATGTACACACAAAGTAATTGATATTTTGTTGGGATTTGCTTTGAAATTAAGCATCACTTTTGAAGCACAGGTATTTAGATCTTTCCACTCTAACATTTTTGGGGTATGGCCATGAACATGAATGAGATTTAATCCTGTTCTGTTTTATATATATATATATATGTAGTATAATACCTATACACCATGTGCATAGGTTTATACACCTATATACTATATTCATACAAATGCCATATTTCCATTTTGTATGTAGTATCTATGTTTTGGAAAAGTTATTTGAATGTTAGATGTAAATATCATATCATCAGAAAAAAATGAAAGTTACTTTCCATTTCTTCTTTTTCAGTATTTATGCAGCTTGTTTCCTTGAGTTGTTGGATATGCTAAAATATCTCAGTGTTAAGGAATCATTAAGATCTAACATTCTTATGTTTGTCATGATTTTTTTGGCAAAGTATTTAGTATTTTGAAATTTAACATGAATTTTATATAAGATTTTAAAAATACATAAATATTTTTGTAAGCTTTAAAAATCTCTTTTCAAGTTGATTAAAATTATGGATAGCAACATCTTTGACAGGAGAGTATAGCATTCATTATGAAACTCTCTCTACAAGGTTCTCTCTTTCTAGATTCCAGTCCTTCAGACCTGGGAGGTACCATACTTGAGGGCACTGAACTGTGCTTTGTGTTTTTTAAAATAGCTGCTCATAATTTTTAAAGCATTCCTTCCTTACATTTCAGCATTTGCACCATCTGTACCACTTGAGTTTATCATTTAATTTTTGCTTGAACATTGACTGATGTAGCTGATTCTTCTTGTATGTAGGCCTGGCTCTTGGGGTCTATTAGTGGATTATCAGGCAAGAGAAAATAAAGTTGCATTGAGCACAGTGAATAGAATCCCAGGCTGTCAGGTACCTCTGTGTTGAAATATGAAGGAAGGAAAACAAGTATTATTCTGTTTACTCTAGGTCAGGATATGGAGGAGAAGCTTCAGTATGGCACATAATTCCTTTCTAGTGTTACAAAGCAGAGTAGAGGAGAAATCCCCATATGTTGAAGGCATCCATCTGTGTAGTATATCTTGTTGTTGCTGCTGCTGCTAAGTCGCTTCAGTCGTGTTCGACTCTGCAACCTCGTGGACTGCAGCCTACCAGGCTCCTCCATCCATGGGATTTTCCAGGCAAGAGTACTGGAGTGGGTTGCCATTTCCTTCTCCTGGTATATCTTGTTGCTGGCCTCTAATTTTGGCCACTGTGAGACTGAAGATATTTACCTTTGGCTCTGCTAGAGGGGCAATCCTCCTGAGAGTGTTTCCTGTAGAGCCTGTCCCTACCCTCTCTTTCTAAAACCTTAACTCTCAGTTGCACCCAAAATCTTCTCCAGGTTTCAGTGATAATCCATGGTTAGCAAAGGCAACAAGTCAGAACATGACCATGTAACCTGACAATAAGCAATTTCCATGCACTCAGTTGATGACAGAGAAAAAATGTAATGTTTTTTTATATGACAAGCAGATAACACAAGATATGATGTGTGGGTAAGTAAAAAGAGCAGATGTCTTCATCTCATTATCTGCTTTGGGGGTCATTGCCTGGCTACTGACTCTGTCATCACAGGCTCCTTCATTCCACTGGAAACAGGTTAGAAATAGAGCCTCAGAATATTTCTAAATCAATAGAAGTGATAATATTGCTGCATAGAAAGTGAAAGTGAAAGTCGCTCAGTAGTGTCTGACTCCTTGCAACCCTGTGGACTTGTCCATAAAATTTGCCAGGCCAGAATACTGGAGTGTGGGTAGGTTTTCCTTTCTTCAGGGGATCTTCCCCAATCCAGGGATCGAACCCAGGTCTCCCGCATTGCAGGTGGATTCTTTACCAATTGAGCTATCAGGGAAGCCCTTATTGCTGCATATTTCTGTACTGTTAATATATAAAAGCTTGTGTGAACCCAAGAGATATCTTACACAGAATAATTCAAGTAAAAAACACACAGGATTTCCCTCGAAGATTGAAGAGATAGCATAGAATGATTTATTATTGGCCATTTGTTTTAAAGGTATTAGTTGACAAAGAAATATCAGGGCCTTTTAAAGAGACTTTCTGCCTTGAAAGATGCTCTGAGTTGTTAGATAAGTCCTCTTAATATAATGGCATTTACCCCTACAAAATGTAAGAGAGAGAAAAGCGAAACAAAGAATTGGTGGCTGTTAAATAAAGCTGACATTTTATTTCTGTTTGTAAAGTGAGAATTAAAATTTGGGAGAACTCAATATCACTTTGTAATCAAAATAATATGATGAAGTTCAAGGGTATTCTTAGAGTGCCTGCTAGATATTACACATGTTTTGTTGTAATATCACAGAATTTTAACACATATAAATAAAATCCTAATAATAGATGTAGTGGTAAACAGCAAATATGGAGAAAGAAGTACATTATTTGATGTCATTTTAAAAAATATACTCATGTATATACTCTTACTAATAGTAAATAACACATATGACATAAGAAGAAAAAGTTGTATATCCAGTATTTCTGAAGTCTTTCCCACCAACCCTTGTTCTTCCTTCCATAGTGATTTTTCTTCTGTCTGTGTTAAAGTCAGTGAAAAAACTTTCAGAGCGTTCTCTGTTTTACTTTCATCTAGAACTCAATCACATGTGTTAGTCTTGTTAAGTTGGCATGTATGAAAAGAAAATAGTTACATTTTTTCATCTAATGCTGAAAAATGTACAGCACTAGGGTCTTGGTATTTCATTTCTTAGGGCTGTTGTAGCAAAGTAACACAAACTAAGTGGATGAAACAAGAGAACCTGACTCTCTGTTAGGGAGCAAGAAGTATGAAATTGGGTGTGCACAGGGCTCGCCTCCTCCTAAGTCCCTGGAGATGGAGTCTTCTTTTCCTTCCATCTTCTGGAAGCCCCAGGCATTGCCTGGCTAGTGGCAGCATCACTCAGCCTCTGCCTCTGTCCTCTTGTGGCTGTCGTTCTCGTGTCTGTGTCTTCACAGGTACCTTCTTCCCTTGTGCATTTATGTTTACCTTTCCCTCTTTCTATGAGGAGAGGAACCAAATTTGATTAGGATCTACTATGACAGTCTCAACATAACTTGGTAACATCTGCAAAGATCTTGTTTCCAAAAGACCACATTCGTAGGCACCAGGGTTAGGTGTTCGGTATACCCTTTTGGGGGAGATAGTATAACTCATAATATTTAGTTTATCTAGTTTGTTGACAGATAATTTTATTATGCTATAAATGGAAGCAGATCATATGGAAAAAAAGTATATTACTCTATTTTTATATAACATTTTTGAGAATACCTTTGGTTTGGACATAAACAATTCTTACATAAGCACAAAATAGTTCCAGTTGTAAGGATTACAGGTATAACAGATACCTGTATCATTTTTCTAGATTCCACATGTAAACAATATTATACGATGCTCATTTTTCTCTTTCTGACTTACTTCATTTTGTATGACAAGTGAACTTATTTGCAAAGCAGAAACAGAAACATATAGAGGGAAAAAAAAGTATGAACACCAAGGGGCAAGAGAGGGATAAATTCAGAGATTGGGATTGACATATATTCACTACTATGGATAAAATAGACAACTAATGCGAGCCTACCCTATAACAGAGGGAACTCTGCTCAATGCTCAGTGGTGGTCTAAGTGGGAAGGAAATCCAAGAAAGAGGGAATAAATATGTATACAATTACATATAGCTGACTCACTTTGCTGTACAGCGGAAACTAACAGCATTGTAAAGCAAGTTTACTCCAATTAAAATTAATTTAAAAAATTATAACAGATACGAATACTGGCAATTTATGAGGTGAATGCCAAATTATTTATATTATACTTAAAAAAAACTGTAGAGGATACAGTAGTTTAGTTTGTCTATAAAATAAAAATAAAATGTTAAATTATTATATGATTTTTATATGGATACCCAGGTTAACACTAATGGCAAAGTATAGGATATGAATTTTAGAAAGTATTTTTCTTTTGTGTGAGAAATTATTTCCTTGATTAATATTCTTCTGTAAAACTGCTTTAATTCTGTATTCTCTAGTCATAACTAAAATGAGAATTGGGGAACTGAGAACTGGAAAGTTCTAAGTATCATGTAACTTAATTAATACATCAGGATTGCTTTGTGAATTTGCAAATGCAACTACAGTTGGGGAGGGATAGTGCTTGGTAGTTTATTCATAAGTGTCCTAGTTAAAGTCTGTCTTGTAAATAGGCTAGAACCTAAATTTAATTACTTAATTTAATAGCAATTTTTGTCCTATTGTTACTAGGGAAGCAGTTAGCATTTAAGATGAAAACCGATGGGGATAATAATTTACATTACTCAACCTTATTTGGTCATTTGTTCTTGCCTTCACTCTGTTACTAATAATAATATTAGCTAATATTTCTTCTGATTTTATTAGGTGCCAAAGCTGTTCTAAGCTTTACATATATTAACTAGTTTACTCTCTGAATAAGTCCAAGAGGTATGTACTGTTATTATCTTCATTTTACACGTGGTAAAGCTGAGAAACAGAGATGTTAAGATATTTGTTTCCACCGCTTATAAGTCCTGGAGTACAGTTTTTTTTAAACTATGTCATCATACCTTTTTTACCAGATTGCCATGTGCCTTTGGGAAGCCGTTTTATTTCTCTTGACCTTAAGTAATTTGTTTATACAAAAGTTAAATAAATAAGGAATGGAATAAATTTGCATTTTCATTTTTTTCTGAGACCAAAGCTTCTCTTTAAGATGTTAATAGGAAATCTAGAGAAAAAATGAACTGTGGTTTGAATACATTTGGGAAATACAGGCATTCTTCTCTCTGAGATACTCGGTTCATATTTAAAATGGATCTGAGTATTTTTATAGCAAAAATATTTCTTTCATTTCAAGTAGTATTCTGAAATTTCTTTGATCAGTGATTTTTTAATGAATGCCATACTACCATACACCTATCAGAATGGCCAAAATGTCAACCTCTGATAAAAAATGCTGGTGAGAATGTAGAATGAACAGAACCCTCATTCATCTTTGGTGGGAGTATAAAGTGATACAGCCATATTGAAAGACAGTTTGATGGTTTCTTATAAAACTAAACACATCTTACCATGCAATTCAGTAGTCAGCTCCTTGGTATTTACCAAAATGAGTTTAAAACTAATGTCTACATAAAACCTGCATCTGAATATTTATAGAAGCTTTATTCATAATTGTAAAACCTTTGGAAACAACCAAGATGTCTTCCGGTAAGTGAATGGGTAAATAAGCTGTGGCATCTTCAGGCAGTGGAATGTTTTTCAGAACTAAAAAGAAAATAGTTTTCAAGTCATGAAAAGACATGAAGGCAATTTAAATGTGTATTATTAAGTGAAAGATGACAATCTGAAAAGACCACACATTAGTTCAGTCTAGCTATATGACATTCTGGAAAAGGCAAAACTGTGGAAAGAGGAAAAAGATCATTGGTTATTCATGGGTTGGCCTGGTAGGCTGCAGTCCATGGGGTCGCTACTAGTCAGACATGACTAAGCGACTTCACTTTCACTTTTCACTTTCATGCATTGGAGAAGGAAATGGCAACCAACTCCAGTGTTCTTGCCTGGAGAATCCCAGGGATGGGGGAGCCTGGTGGGTCGCCATCTATGGGGTCGCACAGAGTCGGACACGACTGAAGCGACTTAGCAGCAGCAGCAGTAGGGGTGGATGGATGAAGAGGCAAAGTAGATGGGGAATTTAGGACTGTGAACATACTCTGTATGATACTGTAATGATAGATACATGTTATTTCACATTTGTCCAAACTCATTGAATGTACAATGCCAAGAGTGAAACAATATAAACGATGGACTTTGGGAGTTTATAATGTATTCCTGTAGGTTCATCAGTTATCAAAAATGTTTACTTTGGTGGAGGATGTTGATAATGGGGAGGCTATGCACTGATGTATGAGGGTACGCACATATGCAAAATGAGCTAAATAAAATGGACATTTATGTGATTAAAACAAGATTTGATATTTCTATACTGCATAAGGTTAAATGGACCAAAAGGGACCCTCTCTGGTCCCCAACATTAAAAGCCAAGCAAGCCTATTCTATTTATACCAGTTTTAAATGTATATTTAAGAGGCTAGAAAAATTTACGCTAAGATATTAGGGCTTCCCTGGTGGCTCAGTGGTAAAGAATCTGCCTGCCAATGCAGGACATCAGGAAGGAGATGGGTTCAATCCTGAACTGGGAAGATCCCCTGGTGAAAGAATTGGCAACCCTTTCCAGGATTCTTGCCTGGGAAAAATTCTTGTCTGGGAAATCCCATGGACAGAGGAGCCTGGTGCTCTACAGTCCATGGGGTCGCATAGAGTCAGACACAGTGCAATGATTTAACAACAAATCACATGCACATGTGTAGACAGGGAATATATGGGAAGTCTTTGTATCATCTGCTCAGTTTTGCTGTGAACATAAAACTGCTCTAAAAATAAAGTCTATTTAAGAAGTCACATAAACAGTATTTTCCCCACAGTGAGGTTGGGGTTGTATGTAAGAAGAGGGGAACTGGGAGAAATATCTACTGATAAAATGTATTTTGAAGACATGCTTTGGGGAATTCTGAATTTAGATTTTATACACTTCTATTAATCCATAAAAATATAATTAGCTGGTACTCTAAGGAAGGTAATGTCCTCTTACTGGCAACTTCTAGTTTATCCTTATGTACTTTTTTTTTTAGAACTCTTTTTCCAAGCTATTCTTTCTTATTTTCTTTTCAGTTCTGCAAATCACATTTGGAATTCTCTTTCTTTTTTACTTACACACACATACTTACACCAGTCATAACAAAGTACTTTTTCATCATATTAAGAGATTTCATTTACTGTCTGTGAAAACTGAAGCATGATTTAGGATTCACCTTTATATAAAATCTTTATTAAAAGACGTAGAAGTCTTATTCTTACTTAAAGAATTTCTCTAATATATGAACACTGGAGACTTGCTGGTTATCTTGTCCTTATCTATATAAAAGATTTTATATTAAATGAAGCAATAATAAAATTATTTTCACTTATTGCTCCCAACCTGACCTATGCATTCTTCCTCCAAGCTCAATAATACCTTCAACTGACTTTTTTCTTAATATTTTCTGTTTGATAATTATCATTTGTTTGTCTGTCTCCACTGTTTGGCTATGTATTTTCCTTTACACTAAGTAATATATCCCATTTTTAATTTATACTTATCACTAAGCATAATGACTAAGGCCTAAGATATATGTCTCATATATCTTAAATATAATCTAAGATATAATAGTGATTATTATTTGGAAAGAATTTTATAATTTCAAATATAATTTTACTTAGACTGATCTCTCAAAATTCTGTATTTTGTAAAATAAATGCTTTAGTGTACAACATGATTAATATAACTGATACTGCTGTATATTATATACAAAAGTTGTTTAAAGTAGATGCTGAGTTCTCATCACACACACACAAATATTTTCCTTTTCTCTTGTTCCTATGTAAGGTGATGAATGTTCACTAAACTTACTGTGGTAATGGTTCCATGATATGTAAGTCAAATCATTATACTATGCATCTTACACCTCATCAATGCTGTCTGTCAATTACATCTCAGTAAAGTAGGAAGAAAAAAATTTAAACAGAAAAAAATGCGTTTTGCAGGAAAAAAGAACAAAGATTTATGGGACATTAAATGATGAACTCAAATAGAGGAAGTCACTATCATAACTGAAATTGAAATATGTATAATATTGAGATAGACAGAGAGCAAAGACAGAGTAGTTTCAGGAAAGAAAGTAAATAAACATGGGTAAAGGTCCAGGGATGTAAATAAGTAGGACATACATTGTGAGATGTAAAGGAGTGCAGTTTGGATATAATATGGTATTTCAAACCAAATTGTCAGCTATCTATTACCTATAAACCAATCATCTTTTTTTTTATCTTGTAGTTACAAGAACTCATTTTTCCTACATATACACCAAATATAGTTCTAAGTTTTCAGTTATAGATAACCTCCCAGTTTCTGTAAGAGGTCAGATTTACTTTCATTTCAATTGATTCTGAAGGATCCGATTTGATTATTATATGTTTGGCCTACAATGGGAGTTTCTTATCTAATTTTTCTGCATTATTTTTAAGCTGCATATAGATGACTTGTTTTATTTCCTTATTTTCAGAGGATTTGCAAGATAGAGTTTAATATGTTGAGATAATAATGTATTCTGAAAAAAAAGAAAAAAATAATAATTTACTCTGAAACAGATGATAAAAAAGTTAGTCAAAGATTTCCTAGTTGAAAGCATTTTAGTCAAATATACTTGTAAATCAAATAGAATGCCAAAGTAAATGTTTCTTCATTTCAGTAATATTCTGGAAATATATCCCAAGTAGTTGAGCTGCATAAATGACTCCATCATTTCAGCAAGAAAACATATTCTGACAAAATATTAGTAGGGGTTATTGCTAAATTGTTTCTTCCAAAACATGATGTTGTATTTTCTCATTCATACTCTTTAGAATACATATTTTGAGAGACAGCATTTTGTAGCACTTAGATTTAAGAAGTCTCATTTTCCATGGCTAAACCTTTGAGCCAGTGTGCAAATTAGAATAAGTATTCATTGGACCTTAGAAGTGTAAAAATAATTAGCAAGTAATTAGAGCTGCACAAATAATTCTAAGGTAATATATTCTCAACTAAATAATGCAAAATAATCTATAAAGGAGTATGGAATAAAATTTGTTAAAATCTTCTCTAATCCAAATATCAGTGTAGTGCATATTCATATAATACATATGGTAATTTGTGAGATATAGTTATCATAGATGCATTTCACTTTGGGGAGCTACTTTTCAAAAGAACTTGATTAGCCTTCTTAATTATTATAAGGAATCTTAGATTCTTAGATTTGAAGGAGACCCCACCCAAATTAACTTATGGTCTAAATAGCAGCATTTTCTTTGATTATGTCCCTGATATATGCCCATCCAGCCCCAGTTTGAGCCATTTTGTGAATAATCTCTTTCTTTATCTCACTATCCAGAAATAAAATAAAACAAGATATTATCTGGAACTCTATTTCAAAAGAGAGGTCAAAGGAAGGTAATGGGAAAACTTTTAAATTTAGCTAATATCTATAATTAATATAATTAAAATATAATATTTTATTCTATAATGTTGTAATCATACAGAAGTCCTAGAAATGTATATCATTAATGAGATAGAGATGCTAACAGATATTAATATATGAAGATGCTCATTATAGACCTTTTGGTAATTAAAAATTAGAAAACATAAATATTGAACAATAGAGAGTGATTAAATCAATTAGGGCTTATCTCTACCTGGGAAGCTATGTATGCATATTTGATTTTTCAGAAAATATGTAATAAAATGGGAGTAAGTTTATGATAAAATAGATTCAAAATGCTAAAATATTGTTTCATGTTGATAACATTAAGCAATAAAATATAGCCAAAATAGCATATATCTTGTTAGTACATACAGGCATAGAGACTATATAACACAGTTGTAAAGATATAATGAAAGCATCATGAGGGAAATTAAACTAAGAACAAAAGAAATAATTTTTATTTGGGTGACAGAATTGTGTGTAGTCTTATTCACATTTTACTATTTTTCCATTGTCTATATTAAGCAAGCATCAATTTTTATTTTTCCTCAGAAAGATACTAACTAAAAAGAAGCAAATCTATTTTTCTAGTAATGTGATGAAACAAACCTGATGGCTCTTCTGCAAAAAATTCTTTGCTATTAATGAAGGACTAATGGCAGTTCCACTCTACCCAACAAAAGAAACTTCAACTAAACTCGAGTAGTTAAAACCGAGTATAATAAAGCAATGTATGTGTATTTGTGTTTTTCTTTATGTTTATATTGCCTTTTATCTTTATGTTTGAAAATCAAGTATGAAAACAAACAAACTTCTATATTGACAGTTTCATACTCTGTCTTCCTTTCCTTCAAATCCTGGCATTTTGTTTTGTCCACTGGTCCACTCTATTATTACAGAGTCACATCAGCTTGCAATTGTGGATATTTTCAATGTAGTCTCATTTATGTTTTTGGTTTCATTCTTTCTTGCATCTACAAACATGTTGGGTAGTTTATGTTATAAATATATAATAACGCTTATATCACAAGGTGTGATGAAGAATAAACTTCATAATAGCTATAAATTCCTCACTTGACACAGTAGACATTCAACAGATGGTGATTCTGTTCCTTTTTCCTTTGTAAATACACATACACAATATTCATCTGGTGGGAACTGAAAGTTCTGTTGACAGTTCCTCAACATTGAACAAAATTTTAATCAATTATAATGCAACTTCATGTTTCCTATAATTGTAAATAATTGCATAAAATATTTCATATCAAGTTTGATCTTTGCTTTAACGATAGAAATTTGAATGCTACTTGTCTCGAAAAGAGTTCATAATTTTTAGGAAATGCATTAATTTATGTTATGGTCTTCTAATTTGATGGAATTAGAGCTTTGAGGTATTTTGCAAATATAAAGGAAGCTATCCTTTAAATTTATGACTCCTGTTTTTTTAACTACAGTTAGGTATTTTCATTTTCAAGAATTACATCACAGTAAGAATTTTTTAAATGTCATTCTGCAAATAACTTTTTATCATTTTTCACATTGACAGTATTATTGGTACCCTATAGATTATAAAAGTCACAAGACAATTCTAGATACACAAGACTATCTCTAAATCAGATTCACAGACAAGCTTGTGCATTCTTAACACAGTAAGGAAAATGGGCAGTTGGATTTACAATAGTAACAGTTTATATTTCTAGCTGAAACATTCTATTTACATAATTTCATATCATAAACTTCTCTAGGGCAGTAATCAAATCTTTTTTGTCCACCTGATACAATATCTAGAATAAATTCAGGTGCAGGTATAGTTAGTTACTTAATCAATAGTGCCTATATTTTTGTGGTGTTTAACTGTGCCTGAATATCTCTGTACAACTTCTGAAAAGTATCATATTAAATTTAGTAATGTTTATTTCTCATGTATGTATATTTAAATAATAAAATAAGCATTTCATATTTTTACCATATTTATTCCTAGTATAATGAATTTTAAAATGATATTTCTGTGGTTCTGTATATTTCATAACCATATTACCATGTTTTTAAATTTTTCCATTATTATCAGTAAAATAATCACTTTCACTGCTGTTGTCTTGCATTTGTATGTTTTTTATGTATTTAAAACGTAATGGAAGGTTTCATTCTATTCCAAAATACTGAGCTAAACTGAAACTTACATGGAAACATTAAGTCCCAAATTTACCAAATGCATGCATGCCAAGTCACTTCAGTCATGTCTGATTCTTTGCACCTCTGTGGACTGTAGCCTAACTAGGCTTCCATGGCCATGTGATTCTCCAGGCAAGAATACTGGAGTGGGTTACCATACCTCCTCCAGGGAGGAGGGATCTTCCCAACCGAGGGATCAAACCCAAGTCTCTCAGTCTTCTGCATGGGCAAGTGGATTCTTTACCACTAGGACCACCTGGGAAGCCTAAAATTTTATCAAATATCAAATATTTATAAAAAGCAAATTGATTCAGTTTTTAATTTTTTATAGAGGTCCAGGATTATATTGACATAGCTAAAGAATTAAGGAAATTTGACGAATATGATTTCTGCTTTGACCCTACACCAATTAAATTAAGTAATTTTAGAATATTGATATATTTTTAAGTAAGACATAAATCATTGACAGTAAAGAATAATCATTTAAATAGAAGGTATAGGTAAACTTCAGTTGTTTGCTGGCTAGAATGTTCTGTATATTAAAAATGATATATTTCAGCAAATCTTCCCCTTGGAAAGTGAAAGAAAGTGTTAGTCACTCAGTCATGTCCTTTGAGGCCCCCATAGACTGTAGCCCACCAGGCTCCTCTGTCCATGGGATTCTCCAGGCAAGAATACTGGAGTGGGTTGCCATTCCCTTCTCCAGGGGATCTTCCTGACCCAGGGATCAAACCTGGGTCTCCTGCATTGCAGGCAGATGCTTCACCGTCTGAGCTGTATAATCTCCATTTGTACTCTAATATAAATTATTTGTAATAATAGCTAATTATTATTAGAAGAAAAAAGCCTTCTTTGAATGAATATATCTTTATCATATGAATATCAGCATTTTTTAATGAAAGAATGGTAATTATTCATTACCAATGAGTGAAAAATGTGTTGGTTTAGGCATTATAAAATGTCCATTTGTTTGATCATTGTAACATAGATTACAAAAACATCCTTACCCAGTGAAAATGATCTTCCAAAGCAGATAAAAACAGTGTAAGAGATTTAATAAAAAAAATTATTTTTCTGACAGAAATGTGATCTGGTAATAGAAACTCACCTTCCTGAGAAAAGAAAGTATTTGGACTCAAAAATTAAGTAACAAAATAATATAACCATAAATATAGAAATGGAAAGTCATTTATTTTAATTGTAGCATTACTACTGTGATTTTGTATGTAATATGTCAGTAGCAATCCTCAACATAGCATAATGCCTCTATTTAAATGAGGCAACTTCAAGTAGCTTTTTTGTTTTCTTAGCCAAGTGGAATTATATATAGTGATAAGATCACTAGCAGCGGATGAATGAAAATTTGATTTATGCTGTGCAGGTACACAACACCTTATAAATAATCTTGCAATCTGATACAGAAAGTGTCTATTATTCTGGCATGTTTGACATTCCCATTCAGTCCAGCAACTCATTGACATATACTTAATTTGCTGTTTCTTGAAGGTGTTGCTTGATGTTCCCTTCTACTTGACAGGCGCCTGACAGTTGAGTCTCTCTCAGAGCCTAACAAAATGGGAAAATAATGCATTATCTAAACCCCTGTGGGATATCCATTTTATGACTTTGATAATGCTGTAGACTAAACTCAGTTCCTTTAGATATTGATGAAGGTGCACTTTTTTTTTTTTTCTGTCTTTAAAGACATGTGGGTATATACATCTAGCTTTCAACTGGAATTTTTCTTGAAGTGTGAATGCTGTGCCCTACAGTTCTCAAACTATAACTAATGATTTAAATGTGGACATGTGACAGGAATTAAATAAAAATGGATCTCCTGATTCCCCACCATTTATATATTTTAGCAAGATGCAAAAATTTTAATATTCACAATACAAATAGTGCTCTTAGCATCTGGCATTTTTGACAAATGCTTTTGAATGTTGTTCTTGGTTTGAATACATATTTATATCCATGCAGCCTTCTCAGATTTCTCCTCATAGTTATTCATTATGATGGATATATACACCACTTTTAAGGACAGGAGCATATGATTTTGTTTAAGGAGCGGGCAAAAGTGTATTATCTGTCAGGGCTCCTGAGATAAAGTAACTGCTATCAAAGTGTATTTCTAAAGGAAACAGACATTCTTTGGTGAAAATCTGTTTAGCTCACCAATATCCATATGTTATGTACAAAATCCTAGGTATCACATTGAAAGATTATCTGTAACTGATCCTACCATATATTCCCAGCCTAATTAATCTCTTAAATTACCCTACCTATCCTCTGTTGAGACTCTTCGATTTTCTAACAATATGAGAGTCCCTTAGCTAACGCCATTCTCAGAAATTCACCCTCATTGATTTCTATCTGAAAAAAATTTCCTCTATCCTTGGAGGTTTAACCCAAAGTCCCTGAAATGTTTTTTGATAGTTTCACACTTTGGTGCAATGCTTGTTATCCTTCCTATGTCTTGGGACACATTTTGTATTATTATCTACTATTATTGCTACTTGACTTTTAGATTAAGTCTTTTGTTGCTTTTGATGTATGTAATAGAGACCCCCTGGGAGGCAGAAATCACACAGTAATTTAAACAGGGCAAGTTTAATATACAGAATAAATAGATGAAATTTTGGAGTAATAAAAGATTGACTAGCAATAATTAAAGAGGCCTCATAGAATATAGGAATAATTAGATATAAAGAGCAACCATCGCCTCTAGAGCTGAGGTGTTGCACCCAAAAAGGAACTTGCACGCCTCTTGTAGGGCTGAGATCCAGACTCTGAGAGGACACATCCATGGCTCACTGGATAGAGAACAAGTTACTGAGGTGTGGTGGCAGCAGAGTTTGTTAGAAAGTTTCCTTTTCAGTAGTGAAGAAGTCATCCGTTTGGAGGAGCCTTATTACCAGCATCATCTCTCTGAGAAGCCAAGGAACTGCCAGTTTTCCACTGCTATGCCATCCTAGGGAGTAATGAGAGAAAACATCCATAAGACGTTGCATTTTGACATTCCTGGTAAAACCAACCAGGGGGTGCTGGAGGCTGCTGTTCACAGGAAACTGTGTCCCTGGTAATTACCATTAAATTAGAGTTACCTTAGAAGGTTTTCAAGAAAGCCATCTACAGGGAGTTGCCAGGCCTTGGGAATTTTTTGGCTGCACCACATGACATGTGGGATCTTAGTTCCCCATCCAGCAATTGAACCTGCACCCCCTGCAGTGGAAGTATGGAGACTTAACCACTGGACATACAAGGAAGTCCTTGGAACTGATTTTTAATCTATCAGAAAACCGACCAGAAGGAGCTGCTGGTTGCTGGGGGCAATGGGCCACCATGTAATATCAGAGCCATGCACGGGAGAAATTGCACTGTAGAAGCCTTGTGAGAGGAACATACTGGGACCAAACCCTTCTTCCTCCAGCGTCCCTCTAGCACCATCTGCTGACGATGCTTAGAAACGTGCAAGTTGGCAAAGGAATAATACTTTTAAAGCCTGTCTCCATTATTGCAGTGCAGGCAATAGAGGGTGGATTCGGATTTGCCCAGCAGTCTATTTGACATTGGCACAGTAGACTTATTTAGTGACCCTTTCAACAAATGAGAATTTCTTAGAAGACAGAAATTGTTTTTTATCATTTCTTTTATGCCCAGGAGTAGTGTTTTCAATACAAATGGTAATCAAAAACATCTCAACTAAATTTTATCTCTGTTAACCACTACATTTTTATAAATACAATTTCTGTCTCTGAAATTTTATGTACAAAAATATATCTCATCGCCATCAAAGTTTTACATGAGTGTGCATTAATTTTTCTTAGTATGTATGGAAGCATGTGTGTACATGTATGGGTATATAAAGTTAATATGTGACTAATAAGTCTGACCAATATCTAAATTAATCAAATGAGCTTCCCCAAAGTTAGAAGAAAGCTATTCTAAACTTCACAGAGACAAATGACAAGTCTTGATATCTGCTAAATAAAAATATGTTTTTAACCTCCAAATAAAATTTTACATATTGATTTTCTATTAATTTAGATACTAGTATTTTATCAACATATGATGCCTGAAATATCAAAATCTTATAGCAAATTAATGATTTTAAAGTCAGCTTTGTTGAAGATTGAATTGTCTCTAGTGGCATTAAAAATTGACTACTACTAAAACATTAAAGCATGGCTGCTTGTCAGTTTGTAGGCTTACATAGTGACTGTACAAAAGCAGGCCAGGCAAAATAAATACCAGAATTTAGTAAGTCGAACATTGTGGGTATGCATGCTAAATTGCTTCAGTTGTCCCCAACTCTTTGTGACCCTGTGGACTGTAGCCCATCAGGCTCCTCTCCCCATGGGATTCTCCAGGCAAAAAGACAGGAGTGGGTTGCCATTTCTTGCTCCAGAGGATCTTCCTGACCATGGGATTGAATTCACATCTCTTATGTCTCCTGCATTGGCAGAGGGGTTCTTTACCACTAGTGCCACCTGGAGAAAGACTAATTTATGATATCATTTCTGTGTGTAATCTAAAAAGATGATACAAATGAACTTATTAACAAAACAGAAATAACTCACAGACTTGGAAAACAAACTTGGATACCAAAGGGGATAGGTTGGTGGTAGTAGTGTTAGTTGCTTGTGTGTGTGTATGTGTGTGTGTGTATGCTTAGTCCAACTCTTTGCTCTCCCATGGACTATAGCCCCCAGAACCCTCTGTCCCTGGGATTTTCCAGGTAAGAATACTAGAGTGAGTTGCCATTCCCTTCTCCAGGAGATATTCCCAACCCAGGGATTGAATCTGGTTCTTCTACATTGCAGGCAGATTCTTTATAGTTGGGATTGGTTAAATTAGGAGTTTTCGATTAATGTACACTACTATATGTTAAATATAGATTATCAACAAAAACCTACTAGATGGCACAGGGAACTCTACTCAATATTCTGTAATAACCAATATGGGAAAAGAATCTGGAAAGAATGGATATATATGTGTCTGTGTAATAAAACCACTTTGCTGTACTGAAACTGATACCATTGTAAATCAGCAGTACCTCAACATAAAATAAAAAGTAAATTAAAAATTATAATCTGATCATGCTGCTGTTCTCCTGAAAACTTCCAGTGTTATCCCCCCAGTGACACCCTTCCCCTATCATATGAATAAGATAAATTTATTATTTATTAAAGGGTATGAGTCTGATAAACTCTTGATAGTTCTTCTAAAAATTTTATTTATTTACCTCCCAATGGATACAACAACAAAAAATCCTTGGCATACAAGCATGTTATATCAAATGTTTGTAGTGGTGTTCCACAGGCCATACTTTCTGTGATGACTCCAGAGACAGAACAGTGATTCCCTCTGACATTGACCATGAAAGTGATATTAACCATTCATGTTGGTAATAAGAGGGACTATAGCTATGATGGTGGCTAATAACCAATATTATGGACAATACTAATAAGAGGGATTTATTGGTCTGATGGTAATTTACGAAACATTGCATAAAGAGAAACATCTCTGAAAGGTCTGAGCTAGGTGATCAGGGGTAGGCTGTGTGAATAGGAATTTGAGGAGTGTGACATGTAGACTAAGAAAGACATAGAATGGAGACAGTCTTCATAGACATCAGGTAATCTTTCCTTTCAACTATAATGAATAATCTATTTTTTAAGTCCTCAAATTTGGTGAAAGTTATTCAAACATATTCTTTTGTGAAAAATATTGAATTTTCTTTATTATATAAAAACATTAAAGCCTCTGTTGAGAAACAGCTATGGTTTTCTTTTCTGGCTTTTGCTTGTTTTTTCTAATAATTCTTTTGCCAGGCATTGTTTAATACCTGAGCATCTCTTGTCTGGTAAAATCCTCTACTTGGGTGTTAACATTCGGCAAGGATTTTATATTCTGGAAAGAATAAGCTCATTATTAACATAAAGTTATAAAGACCCTCATTTGATTTTTGTATCTGTTGCCCTTTAAGGGAATGCAAAACAATGTCTATGCTCAGCGAGTGAAACTGAGTGAATTAATTAATGTATGAATGGTGTATTAATTTTTTATTTCATTTTCAAACCACTCAACAAAAAGTTTTGTATGTTACACACAGTTTTCATTCCTTGTAAAACTTTAAAAAGTATGCCATTGAGTCATTTATTCTGTATGGACCTATATCTAAGTAGCCAAATTTGACAGCAAATTTTGAATGGTGACAGTATCTAGAAATATTTCCCCAAGTTATCAGAATAACAAATATCTTGAAATTCCTCTTAAATATTAATATTTAGGAACCTAATGATAGCTTACTTAACTTGGATCTCCAACTAGGTGACCTAAAGTAACTACATCCCCCATCAGGTGGTGGTAATATTGGTCAAGAACTGTATTTTAGATGAAAGCCACATTTATTATATTTGAAGTTCTAAATCAAAATAGGATATTCTTATTTTTCAGTTTCCACACCATTTTATTCTGCTACCAAGGTCACTGATAACCAGATATTATAAATTTTGAGTTAAGTTTATGCAGAATTCATAATGATTTAACTATAAAATTTTGTGGACTCTATTTACAGGTAGACAGATATATAGATGCTATTTTACTTATTAGAATTTGATAACTAAATTAATAGCTTCACTTGGGTTGAGTGAGAACATGTAAAAGACACTTTATTTAAGTATTCTACCAGGGCATTTGCACAGAATATGCTAATTATAAGTATCTCTTATCTGTTCATTAAAGTGAGTCTGTCTGAACTCTTATTTAATGTTTGTTTAATAATTTGTTTGTGTTACTTTATGGCCCTAAAGGGAATAATTTCACGTTTATGAGTATTCTACATTTCAGAATTTTAACTAATTTAGGATGATAACCTTCTCACCACAATTAACTCCTAATTAACGAAGTTTTACGTTATTTGTTCTATTTTCCTCTATTCTTTGATTTTGGTAATAGATAAACAACATAAATGATAAAAAACATAATTGTTTTCCATGATTTTTAGCCTGTTTCTGTGCTCTGCTTCAAGTAGAGTATGCTGAAATGGGAAGCACTTCTATATTTTCTAATGTAATGCTCATAATAGCATTTAGTTCCAAGAATAGCAAACTGAGGCTATTTTTCCAAGATCATGTATTAAATAGGACAACTGTGGGATTTCCATTCTTTGTCTAGTTCCAAAAATCTTTATTTTTAATTCCATTTTTAAATATTTCTTTATTCCCAATGAACTAAGAGAGCTAAGTCTACATTTTGCAATGTGTAATCTATATTACATAATTAAGATTTATATCACTCAGTATGATACCACTTTGTTTTATAGTCCAGTTTATTCAGTGTCTTGAAGACTTTTTATGCATTATTATTAGATAACCAACAAGGGCCTACTGTATAGCACAGGGAATGCTGCTCAATAGTCTATAATAATCTAAATGGGAAAAATAATTTGAAAAAGAACAGATATATGTATATGTGCAAATGAATAACTTGTTGTACACCTGAAACACAACCTTGTTAATCAACTATGCTTCAATATAAAATAAAAATTAAAAAAAAAATTATTCATATTCCCTGGTGACTCAGATGATAAAGAATCTGACTGCAATGCAGAAGACCCAGGTTCGATACCTGGTTCAGGAAGATCCCCTGGAGAATGAAATGGATACCCACTCCAGTATTCTTCCCTGGAGAATTCCATGGACAGAGGAGCCTTGTGGGCTACAGTCCATAGTGTCAGACACGACTGAGTGACTAACACTTTCTAATGCACTCTTTGGATACTTTTAGTATTAATAAATAAGGTATAAAGCTTTAGTATTACTAACCAAACTTTATAAAAAATATTTTTCTTTCTAATTTAAAATATATAAGTCAAGTATGTGTTTGCAAAACAAACTGATTATTGGAAGATCCTGGGAGGTAACTTCTACTGAATTACTAAAAGATTCTTCATAGATTTTCTTGTGATTTGTATTCTTTATAATTGTTTCTATTACACTCATTTGAAACAGAGCAAAAAATCTTTCTTCCTAGATCTGCAATCTCCTTCACTTTAAAAAGAGAACAGGGTTATTCAATTGTAGTATGGATTGCAATGGCTCATTGTGTAGTTACAGAACATATTATACAGCAATCATCGGACCCTTTTTTCAGTAAACCATTGAGACAGTCTCTGTCTTTCTCAGGAGGAGAGGGAATGATTAAGCTGTCATTATCTCCTAGTGTCACTGAAAGGACATGAGTTTCAGTGCTATATGACCTGACACTTACACTCATACCTTGAGATACATTTTTTTTCTTTTCCATTTTCTTTTCTCCTTCTCTCTCTCTCTCTTGATTCCACATGTAAGGAATGCTTGCAGCATTTGTCTTTATTTGCCTGGCTTTTTCACTTAGCATGATCCTCTCTGGCTTCATTCATCTTGTTGTAAATGGCAGGATTTCCTTCTTTGTGTGCGGGTGTTAGTCGCTTAGTCGTGTCTGACTCTTTGCAACCCCATGGACTATAGCCCACCAGGCTCCTCTGTCCATGGGATTCTCCAGGCAAGAATACTGGAGTGGGCTGTCATGCCCTTCTCCAGGGGATCCTTCCGACCCAGGGATCAAACCCGGGTCTCCTGCATTGCAGGCAGATTCTTTACCATTTGACCTTTACCAGGAAGCCCTTCTATTTAAAAGCTGAATAATATTTCATGTGTATCTTTATCTGTATATGAAGGTACACATGGGTATTTATCTCATATACATATTATATATATGGAATATTATATATATGAAATATTATATAATATATACATATACATATATATATATATTTCTTTTTTCCATGTATCCATCTATTGACATTTAATTGTTTCCATAGCTTGGCTATTGTGAATAATGCTGCAGTGAACATAGGGATACAGAAATTTCTTTGAGACAGTGATTTTGTTACTTTGAATATATATCCAGAAGTGAGACTGCTGGCTTATATGGTAGTTCTGTTTTTAATCTTTGAAGAACTTCTGTACTGTTTTCTGTAATAGATGTACCAGTTTACATTCATGCCAACAGTGAATAAAGGCCCTCTTTTCTTCACAGCCTCACCAATATTGGTTATCTTTTGTCTTTTTGACAGTAGCTAGCATAACAGATGTGAAGTGATACCAGGAACCACATTGTGTCTTTGATTTGCATTTCAGTGATGATTAGTAATGTTGAGTATGTTTTTATGTATCTGTTGACATTAGTATATCTTCTTTGGAAAAATACCTATTGCACTCATTTGCTCATTTTCATTGGATTATTGGTGCCTCATGACTACCTTAGAGAAATGTTCAACTGTTATATAAACTGGAATCTATTTCTATGTTATCTTAAGTTCCAGTGACCTGCTTGCTACTCTTCCTCCAGCATCACATTGATGTCCATATAATGATGCATTCGTTTTGTATTTCAAATCACCACTGACTCGGTGAATAAAACAAAGCAGGTCTGTAGGGCAAAATTCTGACATGGACCCCACTGAGGTAAAATAAAAGTGTTGACAGGACTATGTTCATTTCTGGAAGCTCTAAGGGAAAATCCTTTTCCTTTCGTTTCCCCACTTCTAGAAGCTACCTGTCTATATATTATGTGTCTCATGGAATTCCTGCCTCTACCTTCCAGCCCATCAATAGCAGGTCAGAGCATTTCCTTGCTATTGTCTCTCTGGTTTGCTGCAGTCTGAAAGGTTCTCCACTTTCTTCTCTGCCCTATTTGAAAGATGGTTGTAAGGACCTTGTTTTTAGATTGGATCTACCTAGGTAGTCTAGAATAATCTCTCTATCTCAAGGCCCTTAAGTTTAATAACACCTGCAAAATCCATTTTACTTGTTTATTTTTGCTTTTGTTGACTTTGCTTTTGGTGTCAAATCCCAAAAATCACTGTGAAGAGATTTTTCTTCTAAGAGCTTTATGGTTTCAGGTCTTATGTTCAAGGCTTTAATACATTTTGAGTTGATTTTGTTATAGTATTAGAGGTCTAGTTTTATTCTTTTTGCATGCGGCAATCCTGTTTCTCAAAAACACAATTTATGGAAGAGACTACCCTTTCCCTGTGGTATACTCTGGCACCTTTGCTGGAAATCAATTGACTATGTATGTGTGGATTTATTTCTGGGCTTTCCATTTTCTTCAGTTGATCGATGTGTCTCTTTTTATGCCCACACCATACTTTGTTGATTATTACAGCTTTGTAATATAGACTAAAATTAGAGAGCCTGATGTCTGAAACTTTGCTTTTTTGTTCAAGGTTGCTTTGGATATTCAGGATATTTTGTGGTTTCTTAGGAATTTTTAGGAATTTGTGTAAATCAAGGGCAATATTTAGAATATCAAGGAACATCCAGGGGTAATAAGGTTTACAGTGAGACTTTTTGAGAATCACTTTGTATTATGTCCTTTTTGTTTTTCCAAATAAGCTTTAACATATTTATAGTTCTGAGAAACAGAATTATAGAAAAAAGTCAGTTTAGTATTTTAGACTTCTCCAGGCATATTGGATCTAGAACAAGTTTTCTTCTATAATATCCAGTGATATCTCTGAAACTATAAAAAATATTTTCAGACACTAGGAGATACCCATACTAAATCATAATATCAAGTATTTATTAAGCTTAAATATTGCTTATTAGAAGTCAAATTTTGATTAAAAATCAGAATTAAGGTTATACAAAACTAGGATGTATTTACACACATGATTCAATAATAAACCCTACTGAAGGCCTATCAGGAATGAATATTTGTTCTTTTCTTCAGTCATATTAGTGGCAGTAATATTATCAGTAAGCAAGTTTACCTTTGCTTACTGGCAGCCCAGAGCCCAGGGAGAGTTTTGCTTTTCTCTAATGATGTTGTTGTTCAGTCACCAATTCATTTCTGACACTTGTGACCCCATGGACTGCAGCATGCCAGGCCTCCCTATCCCTCATTGTTTTCCAGAGTTTGCCTAAGTTCATATCCACTGAATCGATGATTCCATCCAACCATCTCATCCTCTGTCACTGTCTGCTCTTTCTGCCTTCAGTCTTTCCCAGCATCAGGGTGTCTTCCAGTGAGTAGGCTCTTCACATCAGATGGCCAAAGTATTGGGCTTCAGAATCAGCATCAGTCCTCCCAACGAATGTTCAGGACTGATTTCCTTTAGGATTGACTGGTTTGACCTTCTTGCTGTCCAAGGGACTCTCAAGAGTCTTCTCCAGCACTGCAGTTTGAAAGCATCAATTCTTTGAGACTCTGCCTTCTTTATGGTCCAACTCATAGCTGTACATGACTACTGGAAAGACCATGGCCTTGACTATACAGACCTTAGTCAGCAAACTGAGATCTTTGCTTTTTAATATACTCTCCAGGTTTGTCATAGTATTCCTTCCAAGAAGCAATCGTCTTCTAAATTCATGGCTACAGTCATCATCCTTAGTGATTTTAGAGCCCAAGAGGAGGAAATCTGTCACTGCTTTCACCTTTTCCCCCTCTATTCACCATGAAGTGATGGGAGCAGATGCCATGATCTTAGTTTTGTTTTATTTTTGATACTGAGTTTTAAGCTGGATTTTTCACTCTCCTCATTCACCCTTATCAAGAGGCTCTTTAGTTCCTCTTCGCTTTCTGCCATTAGAATGGTATCATCCACATATTTGAGGTTGTTGGTATTTCTCCCAGCAATCTTGATTCCAACTTGTAACTGATCCAGCTTGGCATTTCGTATGATATTCTCTGTGCATGACACTATATAGCCTTGTCATATTCCTTTCTCAATTTTGAACCAGTTAGTTGATCCATATAAAGTTCTATCTGTTGCCTATTAACCCACATATGGGTTTCTAGGAGACAGATGAGATGGTCTGGTATTCTCAAATTCTGGTAGGAATTTGAGAGATAATCTAAACATTTTAAAGATAGATACATAGTTTTTTCAGGCTTACATACGAGAGTAAAGAAATTGCGAAAATAAAGTAAGGTGAGATAAAACTAAACAGCAAAAGATAAGCAGACCTGCCTGTAGGAAACATTATATTCAGGGATAAGTGAAGATGCCTGGAGAAATAGGCTTGGAGCTACATATGCATTAAGTACAGAAGAAATGCTTGTTCAGGAAATTCTGCAGGTAATTCTTAGACTGCTGCTTCTCATACTGACTGTACATTAGTTTTAACCACTGCCTTCTGCATTAGAATTGTATGAGATCCTACTGACAAGGCATATTTCAAGGGCTACTGTCAAACATAGGAAAACTTTTTTTAATATAAATTTATTTATTTTAATTGGAGGTTGATTACTTTACAATATTGTATTGGTTTTGCCATACAACAACATGAATCTGCCACAGGTATACACGTGTTCCCCATCCTGAACCCCCCTCCCTCCTCATTGAAACATGTATAATATCATATATGAAATGAATTGCCAGTCCAGGTTCAATGCATGATACTGGAAAACTTTTTAAAGTGAGACCATTTCCTTTTCTCCAACCTTTAAATGACTCTGAGACTGACTAAAATTTCAGAATAATTGGATGAAAGGCTGTGATGATTTTCTTTCAGTACATTTCTTAAAATTAACATACATAGATGTATGCATACATATATATGAAAGAAAAAAACAATGGATTATGTGTACATAGCCTTGTACAATTTGGGGAGAGTTTCCATAATAACTTGTTGTTCCCCCTCAGTCTTTGAAATGGCTATGTTGTTTTCCATAAAATTGCTGTCCCATTAGTAATTTATTCGCTCCTGCGTTCATTAACGTTTACATTTCTCTGTCTAATTTGTGTAATTGCAAACAGTGTTGCTGTAGTTATTTTTAAGCACATATCTTTGGAATATGTACTTATATTTCTGAAATGCAGATAGGTAGAAATTGAACTTTCTGGTCGTTAGAAGGGTTACTAAACTGTGGTGATTGCATTATATTACCAAAGGGCTTGCTAGGTGGCACAGTTGGTAAAGAATCCACCTGCCAATGCAGGAGATGCAAGTGACACAAGTTTGATCCCTAGGAGAGGAAGATCCCCTGCAGGAGGAAACAGCAACCCACTCCAGTATTCTTGCCTGGGATATTCCATGGACAGAGGAGCCTGGTGGGCCACAGTCCAGGGAATTGTAGAGTCAGACAGGACTGAGCACAGCACAGCCACATGTTACCAAAATGGTCATTATTTTTGAAACTGACACATTATGAACCACATGGCTACTAGGGTCACATAATCCAGTTTCAAAATATAAATAGTGTTTGCTAAAAATAGTTTTTGAAAGAAAAAATGGAAAATATATTTGAATCTTTCATGTCATGAATAAACTGAAAACTAACATTAAGGTAACAAGGTAAATAATAGGCATTGATATGTTGGTGATGATTAAAAATTCAAACAGAATGCATAAAAATTATGAATAAATAGTAAGAGCATGATAGTAACTATGCATTACAGAGCTTGGCACTCTTAAGGGTAACATTCTGAAGGATGTTACTATCAAAGTCCAGCAAGAGTTAATAAAACTATGGTAATATTAAAGTCCTTCCTGTTCAAATAGGATTTGTATCCATAAAAATGTCTGTGTTCATACGTGAAGAGAAGAGTCTATACAGATACAAAATAGCTCTAATTCAGTCTACTTAGTGTTTTTAACCCTTTTACAGAAGTCAGGACTTGGAATTTAACATCGAAGATCCTAGCTGTCCAGAGACTACTCAGGCCAAGTTAATCAATCTAAGTAAAAGATTCCACCTAGTAAGATATAGTCCACCTTTAGAATCTCTAAGGTAATAAATGAAGAGAACATAATTTGCTAGTGGACTAGCAAATTACTTCTTTAAAAAATAACAGGTAAATGGAAAAAAAAGCACTTCACTCAATCTGAGATTCTTAAAAATTAACAATTAGCATAATACACAATTAAGCTAGAAGAGGTTGAATTTGGCAAATTATTTTACTTAAAACACAAATACATGCATGTTTTCTAAACATAACCATACGCCTTGATTTATGTGTAGTGAAGGAAAGAGAACTCTATAGCCTAAAATGGCTCTCTCCATCTTGACTGTATACTGTAAAATATGGATATTATTACTCTATAATGTATTCTTTGATAATACCCAGACCCCAACTCCTGGATTGAATGCAGTAGTTCCTCTTCTGACCTCATACCATCATTCACTGGTCGCCAGTATAACAAGGATCCAAATGTTACTATGTCTAACTTTCTCTTCAGGCAGCTCCTTAAGTGTGGCATCACAAGGGTTAATTTGACCTCAGGAGCTTCCCACAGTGGTTTTTAAATTCTTAATCTCAAAACTCCTTTCACATTGAAAAAGTAAAAATAAAAACAGTGAGAACCCAAAGACCAAAGAGATTGACAAAGTTTAGCCTGCAGGCCAAACCCAGCCCAACTCCTGCTTCTGTGAGTAAGTTATTATTTGAATAGAGCCACCCTATTTATTTTTGTATTGTATATGGTTATTTTCTCTTTGTAGTGGCAGAGTTGAGTAATGTGACAGATGCCATATGGCCTGCTGAGTGCAAACTATTTACTGTCTTGTCCTTTTCAGAAAATGTTTGCCAGCCTCTGTTGTATGTGGATGATAACTAGTGATTTTTAACCATATGAAAAATTAAGCTTCAACAATTTTAAAATTGAGAAATACATAAGCAAACTTTTCATTAGCCACCAGAGCTAAAAGACATGCAGCCTTTGGGAAACTGCTGTGCATTCATGGGAAAATGAGAATGAAAAAGGCAAACAACATCTTAGTATTATCATGAAAGTAGTGTTAACCTCCTATGAGACCCTGGATATATATAAGGAATGTGAGAGATCCTCAGACCATATTTGAAAGCTGCTGGAATGGTAATATGGCAAATAATAGCTACTCAATATTGCATGGATAAATAAGCAATAGCAGCAAAAGAGAGTAAATATTTCCATAGTTTCTTAAAATGTATAGAGAACTTTTATGGCAAAAGTATAAAAAAAAAAAAGGATTTTAATATAGGAGATGTTAGAGCATGTTTGCAAGCTGAGGAGGAAGAGGGCCATGCAGCCTGAGCATGATTAAAGATGTATATAAACAGACAGAAAAGAGTCAGACACGACTGAGTGACTGAACTGAACTGAATAGCAGACAGAAAGAATTAATTTAAAATAGGCCATATGAAGGAACTTAAATGACAGTTCAATTTTTATATGGTGCAGAAAGTAGTATAATATAATCCTACAGTGAAAACAAAGAATATGATATAATAATGTAATATGTGGGGGAATAGATGAGAAATCTTAGGAAGAGCAAAAAAAAATCATCTCCAAAAGAAAATCTTCAAAAGAGGGTTGCTTGAGGAAATTTTACAATGGACGACAGACTAGACTGCCTTCAGAAAATTTAAAGAAGATTGTTCTCAGTGTCAGAGTCTTTCGTAACTTACCCTATATCTGTACCCTTCAGGTACATTTAAAAAAAACATTTTTTCTTTGACTTTCTTTGTAAAAAAATGTTAAGAACAAAAAAAAATTCAAATAGAAATTTAAATTTATTTTCGGTGGTCAGAAATGACGAAAGTTTCAACACCTGTTTTGTAATCTGAAAGTAAGTTAAGAGTTACTCCTGGTATCTGGTACACCAATATGCCATGAGTTTGCCTTTACATGCTCTATTCTGTGAGTGTAGTGAGGCTTGGACTGGGTATCTAGTTAGCCTCATCACCTTTTTAGCTGCACTCAAATGTACTTTCCATTATAAATGAATAGCAATCCAGTAGTTGTGGTTTTACAATGTGTGGTATATGTTTGAGTCACATAAATTATTAGAATCTTTATTCAAGTTGTTTATGGGAAATGGTTTCTTTTGTGTATATTGCTTATCTATATACTTTATTCCTAGGAAAGATATCTAAATTCTGCACAGTATTCAGCCATTCTAGTGAGAGAATGTTTAAAAGAAGAATAAAGATCAGCAATTATGAGCCTAAGCTCATCTAGAAACAATTTGTTCTATTATGTTATTGAAAACAAACATAAATGAATGTCAGTAAGCTATGGTGTTTTACCTCCTTCAGTATTATATTTACATTATTTGCACAGCAGGATGAGAAAGTAACCCCTGCGGAGATATTAAGGAAATCATTTATTTTTCTGTTAGACACACAAATGTGTTACAGTGTGTTTTACCATAAACAATAGCTTTTAATTGGGAGACACGGAAATTGAATATCACTACCATGTGTGACATGTGAGTTATGATATGGTATTTATAAATATTTTAGTAGTTACCATTTACCAGATGGAAGTACTGCATATTTTTGTAAATCTGAAACATCTTTTTTATGATAATAGTCCACATTTGAGGTAATTTCTTCTGTCCTTGAAATATGGATGCAGGTTCTCTGTACTGTGTGTAGTATTCTAAGCTTTTAGCAAATCAAACAATCCTAAACATGAATATACGTCAAGATAAATGTTAACAATTCATTTGACTAATGAATGTTAAATTGAAATGTTTTCTTCCCATATGTGCTATAATTTGAAATAAAAGGGCTGAACAAATTCCCCAGGTGCATTTTTGCTCATCACACATAACCTTGGAAAAATAACTCTAAAGATGATATTTCAACATGGAGGAAATCACATTAAAGTCCACATTCTATTAGACATAAAGCATTATTCCAAAACATTAAAATTGTTTTTGCCTATTTTCAGGTGTAAATTAATGTCATTCTCCTATACTGGTATTTTGTAATTGGAAGAAGTGTCTGCTAGAGATTTCAGTTTCTGCTAAAGAACCTTTCCCTCCTCTATTTTTCTTTCTCTTTATTGGTTCTTTTTCTTTACCCTCAGATTTCTGCTTCTTCTGTTATCACCCTTTAAAGTACTGTGGACATTTTTAAAAGCCACATAGACTAGGCTTGCCTGGAAAATCCCATGGACGGAGGAGCCTGGTAGGCTACAGTCCCTGGGGTCACAAAGAGTCAGACAGGACTAAGAGACTTCACTTTCACTTTTCACTTTCATGCATTGGAGAAGGAAATGGCAACCCACTCCAGTATTCTTACCTGGCGAATCCCAGGGATGGAGGAGCATGGTGGGCTGCCGTCTATGGTGTCGCACAGAGTTGGACACGACTGAAGAAGCGACTTTGCTGTAGCAGCAGACTAGGCTTGGTATGAGGTCTGTAGTTACCAGTACCAGCAATAGAAATGAAACATTGTATTGTCACTCTTTCCTACTGATTGACTGGATGGTCTATCTTGGCTGGCCTGCATCTCAGTTGGTGTGTCTAGGAAGGCTATAGGAGAAGGCAATGGCATCTCACTCCAATACTCTTGCCTGGAAAATCCCATGGACAGAGGAGCCTGGTAGGCTACAGTCCATGGGGTCGCTAAGAGTCGAGGACTGAGCGACTTCACTTTCACTTTTCACTTTCATGCATTGGAAAAGGAAATGTCAACCCACTCCAGTGTTCATGCCTGGAGAATCCCAGGGCCAGGGGAGCCTAGTGGGCTGCTGTCTGTGGGGTCGCACAGAGTCAGACACGACTGAAGTGACTTAGCAGCAGCAGCAGGAAGGCTATGGTAGTAAGATTGTGAGCTTTTAAAAGCAAGCATGTCTAATATTAGCATTTCCTGATGCGTGCTTGAAGAGTTGCTTTTCGATGCTTTCAATAATTTTAATGAGGTGTCTTAGCTTGATTTACAAATTTGGCAAACTTAACTTGTGTTGTTATGTTTAGGCTTTGGTTCTTATTTCATAATGTGTGCTTTGAGAGTCCTTGATGCTGTGGAAGAATAAAGAAATGTCATCTCTCACCTCCTACGGTATCCACAAACAAAACAGAAAAGGAGATAAAGTAGAATTAGAAATGACTTTTGGGGTATCAAACAAGATTAAAAGGTTTCAAGTCTCTTAGGATAGAATATTGATTTTAGCAAGGTATGCACACATACACACAGACCACAAACACACAACCCTGAAACAAAATAACATTTTTTAAACCAATTTTTAACAGGATTATGGTTTAATTTGAGAGTCAAGGAAGTAGTCTTCTAGCATTTGAATCCATTTGAAGCTCTACATGTGATTTTTCCATTTTAAAATGTCCCAGGGAAACATATATCTTTGAGTAATGTGATGGAATTTAAGTGCTATGAACACTTGCAAAAGGAGCTAAATTAAAGGCACAAAATTTAAAAGGACATATTATTTCATACATAAATTGCTGGCATCCACTTTATAAATGGGAATTAGATTTGTAGTCTGTAAAGATCCTTAGGAAGCTGTGATTTACATTTTTCTCTTGGTTGTTACAGTTTAATATTTCTCCTAATGCATGAAATGTGTTCATGCCACTTTTTGAGAGTCTAAAATGAAAATGTTACAAATAGGAATACATTAAAGAAAATGTTACAGACAGGAATGCAGCCATGACATAATCAGGCAGCTCAGCAACTTTGCTAGACTGCAATAGTGGGGAGCTTAAGGTATTTATAACTAATAGCTTCTCTCCCTTTTCTAGGTGGCCGTTTGCCTCAACTAGAAAGATGTAGGGAATAGATTATACATATTCAGTTACTATTAGGTTCTGTTACTCTTGGCATTAGATCTGAAGGAGCTCTATCTGGAGGAAGGCTAAGAATGCTGCATAGGGTCAGGAAGGTATAATTATTATAATAATTTAAAATCAGGACACCTAGATTTTATTAATTTATTTGTTTCAAGCCTATCTTTGAGTTTATTTGGATTTTCATCACTTTAAAAAAAAACTTTACAATATTGTATTGGTTTTGCCATACATCAACATGAATCCGCCACAGGTGTACTCATGTTCCCCATCCTGAACCCCCTCCCACCTCCCGCCCCATCCCTCTGGGTCATCCCAGTGCACCAGCCCCAAGCATCCTGTATCATGCATCAAACCTGGACTGGCGGTTCATTTCACATATGATATTATATGTGTTTCAATGCCATTCTCCCAAATCATCCCACCCTCACTCTCTCCCACAGAGTCCATAAGACTGTTCTATACATCTGTCTCTCTCTTGCTTTCTCACATACAGGGTTATCATTACCATCTTTTTAAATTCTATATATATGTGTTAGTATACTGTATTGGTGTCTTTCTTTCTGGCTTACTTCACTCTGTATAGTAGGCTCCAGTTTCATCCTCCTCATTAGAACTGATTCAAATGTATTCTTTTTAATGGCTGAGTAGTATTCCATTGTGTATATGTACCACAGCTTTCTTATCCATTCATCTGCTGATGGACATCCAGGTTGCTTCCATGAACTGGCTATTATAAAGAGTGCTGTGATGAACATTGGGGTACACATGTCTCTTTCAATTCTGGTTTAATCTGTGTGTATGCTCAGCAGCATGACAGACCCACAGCAAACATTATCCTCAATGGTGAAAAATTGAAAGCATTTCTCCTAAAGTCAGGAACAAGACAGGGGTGCCCACTCTCACCACTATTACTCAACATAGTTTTGGAAGTTTTGGCCACAGCAATCAGAGCAGAAAAAAAAAAAAAAAAAAAAAACGGAATCTAAATTGGAAAAGAAGAAGTAAAACTCTCACTGTTTGCAGATGACATGATCCTCTACATAGAAAACCCTAGACTCCACCAGAAAATTACTAGAGCTAATCAATGAATATAGTAAAGTTGCAGGATATAAAATCAACACACAGAAATCCCTTGCATTCCTATACACTAATAATGAGAAAATAGAGAAATTAAGGAAACAATCCATTCACCATTGCAACAAAAATAATAAAATACTTAGGGATATATCTAGCTACAGAAACAAAAGACCTATATATAGAAAACTATAAAGCACTGGTGAAAGAAACCAAAGAGGACACTAATAGATGGAGAAATATACCATGTTCATGGATTGGAAGAATCAATATAGTGAAAATGAGTGTACTACCCAAAACAATCTATAGATTCAATGCAATCCCTATCAAACTACCAACGGTATTTTTCACAGACCTAGTACAAATAATTTCACAATTTGTATGGAAATACAAAAAACCTCGAATAGCCAAAGCAATCTTGAGAAAGAAGAATGGAACTGGAGAAATCAACCTGCCTGACTTCAGGCTCTACTACAGAGTCACAATCATCAAGACAGTATGGTACTGGCACAAGGACAGAAATATAGATCAATGGAACAAAATAGAAATCCCAGAGATAAATCCACGCACCTACGGGACACCTTATCTTTGACAAAGGAGGCAAGAATAGATTTTATTTCACTTTAATCCTTAATAAACTCAATGATCTTTTACAAATTATTGCCTTTGTGGTATCAATCTGTTGCTGCCTGTGACAATAATTAATTACTGATCTTCTATATTGATATAAATTATTTCCTGAAAAATACAGTGTTTTCAAATTTTACTGTGCAAATAATAGTCTATGTGGTTGCAAATAATTTAGATTCCCAGCTGCTATTTCAGAGATACTAACTCAGTAAGTCTTGGGTAGTTTCCAGGAATTTGACCTTATTTGTGCCCAATGGCAGGTGTATGCATGCCACATTTGATACACATGGTGGGACACATTTTTGTGCTACCCTAAGGGGGTTGGCTAAGTCCTCACTTATTCCCAGATTTCAGCTGACAGTCTTTATGAAAGCCAGTGATACTAATTCTTCCTAAAAGTACAAGAGACAAAAATGTTACTTAGTGAAAAACTATTTTGATATGTTTAATTCTTTTTCTTAAGGGGTTGTATGTGCTAAGAGCCTTCGGTGAGCAACTCCTTTGAGTTATGTCATCTCTTATTTCATTCTACAAAGCAAAATAATATGCAACCTCATAAATAGTATCTCTTCTAATGAAAATTAAGGAAGTAGTTTAAATAGATGTTTGAAAAATCTGCTGCTCCTACTGTATCATTCCTATATTTGAAAAACAATTAAAGTAATATTTTTGTTTCTCCTTGCTTCTCTAATTGAGTAATATACATGGGTTACTTTTATTCATTATAGGTCCTCAAAATTTTTTATTCACAACCAATCCAAATAGGAAACAAAACTGAAGCTTCAATACAACTGGTTTCCCAACTCAGCTTGATTTTCCAAGGTCTGTTCTTATATAATCAAGTAGAGTATGGATGCTTTATATGGGTTGACATATGGTCAACTTGTAATCTTCTTACCAACTCCTCTCCTCATTTATCTGGGCTCTACTTAATAATTGCTTTTCCCACATAATGGAATGAATTAATTGCAAAATTCTGCTCCACTAGAATTGTCAGGTAAACTTTGCTGAATTAAAGCCAACTGAAATTTTCCCATCAGAAATGTACTCACTTGTATTTTAAAATGCATAAACTGTGCATTTTAAAATAGTGCCAAATATATACATTTCCAACAAGCATCATGTATTTTTCAGAAATAATGAGATAGCTGATGACCTGTGTTATCTTGCTACAGCTATAATCTCACACATGCAGAAGAAGAGGATAGGAGCTCATTTGGTGAGCTATTTAGGTTTTTCAGTTTGTATCGGATATTATTAGATTGTTTTATTTTCAGATCACAGGACTAATCACAATATACTCTACATTTAGGATGAGTATTAGTTTATAAGCACTTAAATATTTAAAAACTATGTTTATCTCCAAAAAAAGAGTAGCATTCCAGATGCATCATTTTTCTGTATAAATAGGTGCAGTGTTGTAAATAAGCTGCATTTGGATGCCTGATTCCCTAAGATTTTCTCTATGGCAGTATAGGTCAAGTGAAACCAGACGTTAGCCCAAAGGGAAACATTTGTACTTCTCACTTCATTTTTGTACTTTATCAGTTACATAATATGGTACTCAAACAAACACACACACATATATATGTAGCTTACAATTTTTCCTTTAGCAATTTTGACAGCTATGAGTTTTCCTCTTGAGGAAATGCATAAGAATGCCATCGTTAATTTTGTTTTCCTTTTATCTTCTTTTCTTTATACAAGCTAAGAACTGTGAAGAAAAAAGTCAAAGTGTAAATAGGCAGGGCTGCAGTATTATGAATAAAGCTCCTTAGTTGGCACTAATGAAATGCTTCTGGAGAAGCAATTGCTGTGTTTGTAAATTTACAGAAACTCCTAAGGAAAACCTAGGGGTCCTCTCACTAAATATCATGCTTGCATTGTTAAGAAGGCTGCATCATGTTATGCTTGTAAACTCATTATAATGATGAAGCCCAGACTTTTTCTAGGGATTATTAATAACAAGCTTTAGCAGGTTGACCCTACTGGACAAATGGTCTTACCCTACTTGCCCACAAGTTATTTGTTTTACTTAGAAGAGCTGATTGTACTTGTGACCATAAAAGATTTTAGGCATAGTGATCACAAAAAGAAAGTGGTACACCTGCAATTCTTATGGTTGAATAAAAGGGCCCAAAAAACCCAGGAAGTAGCTTTTTACATAATATAGAAGTTACTTGGATCATTCACATGAACAGTTGGTATTTGCTGGATGCTGATCTCAAATATCTTAATTGTATATGAGGAGACTCCCTATGCTTAATAAGGAAAACTCTATGTACTCATATTGGTCATAATTTAGAAATGTTGCTAAAATTTGGGAAGACAACATAATAAAATATCATTAAATTGCAAATCCTACTCAGCTATCTAGGTCAAATTACACATCATCTTGTAGGTAACAGACATGCAGGTAGGTGTTGAGAAGTATTAACTTCTGTGCTGTGCAAGAGGAGCATCTAGAAGCAGTTGTGATTTATGGATAAAGGGCAAAATGAAGACAAGGCCAAGAGTCAAAGAACTACTTTCGAGAGCTAATATCACGTGTAAGGGTAGTGAGAAATCTAGTAGAGGGAGAAATCTAGGGCATATGTTTAGGAAAGGTGAAGGTCTAGATAAGAAATCCAAATCTGAAGAGATTATAAACAAGTCAAGAAACTGACTATTACATCAGATAAAGTAAAGCTTCATAAAGCCAACCATCAACAGCACAGGTCCAGTTACAGATTCTTCTTGGTTGGCAGTTACATAGGTTAGAGAAGTGGTTTTCAAACTTGTTTGAATTAGGGGTCCTTTGCACTTAAAAAATTTGCAAGGGTCCCACAAAGCTACTGTCTGCATGAGTTATATCTGTTGACATCTTCTTTCTTAAGAAGATACTGGTTTATACTTGTAAAGTCTATTTTATGTTTACCTAATTGGAAGAGTCTGCATTCAGCTGGTTTTAGTATTTTGTTTATGTTGAAATATTTGAGGAAAATCTAGCTTCACACAGATATATAATCAGAAAAAGGATCACACAATTTCACACCAGTCAGAATGGCTGCTATCCAAAAGTCTGCAAGCAATAAATGCTGGAGAGGGTGTGGAGAAAAGGGAACCCTCTTACACTGTTGGTCGGAATGCAAACTAGTACAGCACTATGGAGAACAGTGTAGAGATTCCTTAAAAAATTGCAAATAGAACTGCCTTATGACCCAGCAATCCCACTGCTGGGCATACACACCGAGGAAACCAGAATTGAAAGAGACACATGTACCCCAATGTTCGTCACAGCACTGTTTATAATAGCCAGGACGTGGAAACAGCCTAGAAGTCCATCAGCAGATGAATGGATAAGAAAGCGGTGGTACATATACACAATGGAGTATTACTCAGCCATTAAAAAGAATACATTTGAATCAGTTCTAATGAGATGGATGAAACTGGAGCCGATTATACAGAGTGAAGTAAGCCAGAAAGAAAAACACCAATACAGTATACTAACACATATATATGGAATTTAGAAAGATATGTATGCGAGACAGCAAAAGAGACACAGATGTGTAGAGCAGACTTTTGGACTCTGTGGGAGAGGGAGAGGGTGGGATGATTTGGGAGAATGGCATTGAAACATGTATACTATCATGTAAGAAATGAATTGCCAGTCTATGTTCGATACAGGATACAGGATGCTTGGGGCTGGTGCACGGGGATGATCCAGAGAAATGATATGGGGTGGGAGGTGGGAGGGGGGTTCAGGATTGGGAACTCATGTACACCTGTGGTGGATTCATGTCAGTGTATGGCAAAACCAATACAGTATTGTAAAATAAAGTAAAAATAAATTTTTTTAAAAAAATAACACATAGTTTAGATTTTAAAAAAATCAAAAAAAGGAATATTTCAGTAGCTTTTCCAGATACTTGTGGATATTTTTCTTTGATTCTACTCTGTACTCAACAAATGGGAATTTCTCAAATGCTAGTTGTAATGTGGAATCTTGAAATATATTAATGAACTTTTTGCTCCTTTACATTAAAATCTGTAAGTCTACTGTTCCCTTTGAATACATACTTACCCATTAATTATTTTATAAAATGTACTTGTTATTTGGAAAATGCTGGCTCACTGAGTTATACAGATTTCCCAAACATTGGTATATTTCATTATATAATATCAAAATGTAATGTTTATCAATATTACCATTGATTTCATCCATAAGCCATAAAGTATTGGCACCCTGTCAAGTTTAGCATAGCAGAAGTTTTTCAAAGTTCTAATTTTGCTTCAAAATTCTGAGTTTTATGTAAGTTAACAAGTGACATGATTTGTTTTCCTTGAAGTGAAAAATTTATGTCATTTGATTTTGAAAAAATGTTTGTCAGATACTGAAATCTGAATTACCATTTTTTTGTTGTTGTTTCGGTCAGTCATTCTTCTAAGTAAACATGATGTGTGATGAAAACACAAGCTAGTTCAGTTTATATCTTAAACCATAACACAGGTGCTTTATGTAGACTATTTTGCCATATAAGATATTAAAAAGGTCCCAAAGAATTAAGACAAATACAAATAGCATTTGTATTATTTTTACTGCTTCATAGTGGCTCAGATAGTAAAGATCTGCTTATAATGCAGGAGGTTCAATCCCGGGGTTGGGAAGATCCCCTGGAGAAGGAAATGAAAACCTACTCCAGTATTCTTGCCTGAGAAATTCCATGGACAGAGGAGTCTGGTGGGCTATAGTCTTTGGGATTACAGAGAGTTGGACACAACTGAGCGACTCACACACACACTGCTTCATCAGGATATATTTAAGTGAAACTGGATTTTTTACCTTTGTTTGCTGATTGATTCGTTTACCCTATGTACCTATCTATCTGTCTCTCTATCAATTTACTTATTAACAGTGAGTTTGTAGCTATTTTCCACTAACTAGTACAGTATAATGTCACTGAGTTAATTAAGTCTAGGGTACCAACAGTTTTATCCACCACTGCTTTAACAGCATCACTGAAAATGTCTATCCAATGAAAAGAAAAATAATATCCTTGATAATATTATGAGATGTTTTGAGATGTTTTTCAGTGACTCCCTAAAAAAGTCTTGGGGACTTCCAAGAGTTTCATACCGCACTTAGATAACTGCTGATTTAGAGGCAGTTTGATTGCTTTTTAAAAATGTCATGTCTTGAACTTCTTTTTATTTTCTGAACTTTTTTTTTTTCCATTTTGTTTTTCTTCTTCATTGTCCTTTAGAGAAAAAACAGCAGCCCTGCAATAATTTCCTGTCTTTTCTTCCCTACTTAACTGAGATGTGGCATATGGCAAATGTTAAGTTGTTCAATCATTCAACAAATATTTATTAACGGTTTATTCTGTCCTGAGCATTCTGTTAATCATAAGGGATTTGATTTAGGTCATACCTGAATGGTCTAGCGGTTTTCCTTACTTTCTTCAATTTGAGTCTGAATTTGGTAATAAGGAGTTCATGATCTGAGCCACAGTCAGCTCCTGGTCGTGTTTTTGCTGACTGTATAGAGCTTCTCCATCTTTGGCTGCAAAGAATATAATCAATCTGATATCAGTGTTGACCATCTGGTGATGTCTATGTGTAGAGTCTTCTCTTGTGTTTTTGGAAGAGGGTGTTTGCTATGACCAGCGCATTTTCTTGCCAAAACTCTATTAGTCTTTGCCCTGCTTCATTCCGCATTCCAAGGCCAAATTTGCCTGTTACTCCAGGTGTTTCTTGACTTCCTACTTTTGCATTCCAGTCCCCTATAATGAAAAGGACATCTTTTTTGAGTGTTAGTTCTGAAAGGTCTTGTAGATCTTCATAAAACCATTCAACTTCAGCTTCTTCAGGGTTACTGGTTGGGGCATAGACTTGGATAACTGTGATGTTGAATGGTTTGCCTTGGAGATGAACAGAGATCATTCTTTCGTTTTTGAGATTGCATCCAAGTCCTGCATTTCGGACTCTTGTTGACCATGATGGCTACTCCATTTCTTCTGAGGGATTCCTGCCCGCAGTAGTAGATATAATGGTCATCTGAGTTAAATTCACCCATTCCAGTCCATTTTAGTTCTCTGATTCCTAGAATGTCAACGTTCGCCCTTGCCATCTCTTGTTTGACCACTTCCAATTTGCCTTGGTTCATGGACCTGACATTCCAGGTTCCTATGCAGTATTGCTGTTTACAGCATCGGATCTTGATTCTATCACCAGTCACATCCACAACTGGGTATTTTGCTTTGGCTCCATCCCTTCATTCTTTCTGGAGTTATTTCTCCATTGATCTCCAGTAGCATATTGGGCACCTAATGACCTGTGGAGTTCCTCTTTTGGTATCCTATCATTTTGCCTTTTCATACTGTTCATGGGGTTCTCAAGGCAAGAATACTGAAGTGGCTTGCCATTCCCTTCTCCAGTGGACCAGGCTCTGTCAGACCTCTCCAACATGACCTGCCCGTCTTGGGTTGCCCCGCAGGCATGGCTTGGTTTCATTGACTCAGACAAGGCTGTGGTCCTAGTGTGATTAGATTGACTAGTTTTCTGTGAGTATGGTTTCAGTGTGTCTGCCCTCTGATACCCTCTTGCAACACCTACCATCTTACATGGGTTTCTCTTACCTTGGGCATGGGGTATCTCTTCACGGCTGCTCCAGCAAAGCACAGCCTCTGCTCCTTACCTTGGACAAGGGGTATCTCCTTAGCACCACGGTTCCTGACCTTCAGCGTGGGATAGCTCCTCTAGGCCCTCCTGCACCTGCACAGCCACCGCTCCTCGGGATGCTCTTCCTGGCTGCCGGCCCTGGCCTCAGGCATGGGTGGCTCCTCCCAGCTGCTGCCCCTGGCCTCAGGCTCTGGGTGGCTCCTCAGGGTCACTGCCCCTGGCTTCTGGCATGAGGTGTCTCATCTCAGCTCCCAAATCCCTTATAAATATACAGTGGAAGTGAGAAATAGATTTAAGGTCCTAGATCTGATAGATAGAGTGCCTGATGAACTATGGAGTGAGGTTCTAGACATTGTACAGGAGACAGGGATCAAGACCATCCCATGGAGAAGAAATGCAAAAAAGCAAAATGGCTGTCTGGGGAGGCCTTACAAATAGCTGTGAAAAGAAGAGAAGCTAAAAGCAAAGGAGAAAAGGAAAGATATAAGCATCTGAATGCAGAGTTCCAAAGAATAGCAAGAAGAGATAAGAAAGCCTTCTTCAGCAATCAATGCAAAGAAATAGAGGAAAACAACAGAATGGGAAAGACAAGAGATCGCTTCAAGAAAATTAGAGACATCAAGGGAACATTTCATGCAAGGATGGGCTCGATAAAGGACAGAAATGGTATGAACCTAACAGAAGCAGAAGATATTAAGAAGAGGTGTCAAGAATACATGGAAGAACTGTACAAAAAAGATCTTCATGACCCAGATAATCATGATGATGTGATCACTAATCTAGAGCCAGACATCTTGGAAAGTGAAGTCAAGTGGGCCTTAGAAAGCATCACTACGAACAAAGCTAGTGGAGGTAATGGAATTCCAGTTAAGCTATTTCAAATCCTGAATGATGATGCTGTCAAAGTGCTGCACTCCATATGCCAGCAAACTTGGAAAACTCAGCAGTGGCCACAGGACTGGAAAAGGTCCTTTTTCATTCCAATTCCAAAGAAAGGCAATGCCAAAGAATGCTCAAACTACTGCACGATTGCACTCATCTCACATGCTAGTAAAGTAATGCTCAAAATTCTCCAAGCCAGGCTTCAGCAATATGTAAATTGTGAACTCCCTGATGTTCAAGCTTGTTTTAGAAAAGGTAGAGGAACCAGAGATCAAATTGCCAACATCCGCTGGATCATGGAAAAAGCAAGAGAGTTCCAGAAAAAACATCTATTTCTGCTTTATTGACTATGCCAAAGCCTTTGACTGGGTGAATCACAATAAACTGTGGAAAATTCTGAAAGAGATTGGAATACCAGACCACCTGACCTGCCTCTTGAGAAATCTGTATGCAGGTCAGGAAGCAACAGTTGGAACTGGACATGGAACAGCAGACTGGTTCCAAATAGGAAAAGGAGTACATCAAGGCTGTATATTGTCACCCTGCTTATTTAACTTATATGCAGAGTACATCATGATAAATGCTGGACTGGAAAAAGCACAAGCTGAAATCAAGATTGCTAGGAGAAATATCAATAACCTCAGATATGCATATGACACCAGCCTTATGGCAGAAAGTGAAGAAGAGCTAAAAAGCCACTTGATGAAAGTGAAAGTGGAGAGTGGAAAAGTTGGCTTAAAGCTCAACATTTAGAAAATGAACATCATGGCATCCGGTACTATGACTTCATGGGAAATAGATGGGGAAACAGTGGAAACAGCGGCAGACTTTATTTTGGGGGGCTCCAAAATCAGTGTAGATGGTGACTGCAGCCATGAAATTAAAAGACGCTTACTCCTTGGAAGAAAAGTTATGAGCAACCTAGATAGTATATTCAAAAGCAGAGACATTACTTTGCTGACTAAGGTCCGTCTAGTCAAGGCTATGGTTTTTCCTGTGGTCATATATGGATGTGAGAGTTGGACTGTAAAGAAGGCTGAGCACCAAAGAATTGATGCTTTTGAACTGTGGTATTGGAGAAGACTCTTGAGAGTCCCTTAGACTGCAAGGAGATCCATCCAGTCCATTCTGAAGGAGATCAGCCCTGGGATTTCTTTGGAAGGACCGACGCTAAAGCTGAAACTCCAGTACTTTGGCCACCTCCTGCGAAGAGTTGACTCATTGGAAAAGACTGATGCTGGGAGGGATTGGGGGCAGGAGGAGAAGGGGATGACCGAGGATGAGATGGCTGGATGGCATCACGGACTTGATGGACGTGAGTCTGAGTAATCTCCGGGAGATGATTATGAACAGGGAGGCCTGGTGTGCTGCAATTCATGAGGTCGCGAAGAGTCAGACACGACTGAGCGACTGAACTGAACTGAGCATTCTGTTAGAAACTAGACAAACCCCTTTTATAAACATGACATGAGGGCAAAGTTACTTTTATTTTCTCCACCAATTTTGGACATGTAGGCAAAGTTTGGTAAACCTAATGCTCAGCTGGCTCTGTAGTCACTGCCTCTCCTCCCTGTTTTGTCTCTCCATCTCCTCTGTATAATGCCAATCAGCACTGAATTTCAGGTTCACACTTGGCAGTAGCCACCAAAGTAAAAAGGAGTCTTTTGATTGTAGATTTTATTTTTCTTTAAAGCTAATCCTTCGGACAATATTTTTCATTTTATGGGGCCTTCTGAACTTAGGTCCATTCTTCCACCTAAAACTCCCATTTCTACTTCTCAACCCCAGAACTGTTAATATTCTTTACTGCCTTTTTAGTACTAGAGAAATCTGTCCCTTCTAATAGTGTTAAATCCACACCTTTTTAATATCTAGTTAAGATTACTGACTGCAAGGGCATCACCTTTACCAACTTGCCCTTCATTCCCTGGGTAGGTTGTGGGGTGTTGCCTCTAGTGCTCTTTTCTTACAGTTTGATTTTTCTTCAGAACTTATTTTTGGGTGTACATCTGGCCTCTACTCTGATTTATATTAGTATCATCTTGAATTTCTACGCTCCTGTATTTTTCTAACTGCCCACATCCCATTCTCTATCCTATTTATTCATAATTCTTCCACTTGGATAGATGAAGTGACATGACTTCTGTATTTATCCTTCTGGCTCAGGTTCATCTCTAGTTTAAAATATTTTACTCATCTAGCCACACAAACATACCTGAAGTAAAAAATAACTAAATTTATTTTGTACCTTAAGTAAGTAAGGAAGGAAGTAAAGTTGCTCAGTCGTATCCGACTCTCTGCGACCCTGTGGACTGTAGCCCACCAGGCTCCTCCATCCATGGGATTCTCCACGCAAGAATACTGGAGTGGGTTGCCATTTCCTTCTCCAGAGGATCTTCCCAACCCAGGGATCGAACCCAGGCTTCCCGCATTGCAGGCAGATGCTTTAACCTCTGAGCCACCAGGATCATCCCAATAACCCAAGATATAGCACTATTACCAGTGCTGTTTAAAGAGGAAGAAACTGAGTCATAGAACAGTTTCCTATGTTCTCAACAATGAGGCCTAAGTCCCAAGCAGATACTTTGTCTCAGTGCCAGCACTCCATAGTACACATTACTACTTCCCACCCATCTGAGGGACTCTCCATGTTTCAACATTAAAATGTCTAGACACCACTTTTCCATTTTCTTTCATTAGTATCTTAACTTTTCTATTACCTACCAACCCATGGCCATTTTAAGGAATAAAATATTTTACTAAATATATGTGAACTATTACTACTTGTCTCTGAACTAAGATTTTAGTCGCTCTCAGGATCTCAAATAGACAACCGCTTCTTTTCCTAGTGATGCTATTGCTGCTCCTTCCCCTGGAGCCTAGCCTAAATTTTTACTGAAGCATCAGGTAGACACAACTGGGTCAAATTCTGCAAGATCTCAACCTCCAGCCGTTCTGCTCCTGGCATTTCTCCATGGCTCTGTCATTCACATACGCTTGTAGAATGGCAGATCTCTGCCACCCAAGTCCTGGGTCAGTGCCCCATGCCACACTTCAAGAGCTGCTGTTTGATTTCAGTCACATCTTCCTGCCCTTCCGTACCTTTTCCTTTCCTTGCTAATCTTCCTAAGCTGCATTTGTAACTTTAAATGATGCAAAAGCATTACTTTGAAATATTTAAATGCCTGTTTTCATTAACATAAAGTAATGTCTTATACTTTAATTTTAAATATAACTATGTACTTCTCAATATTGCAATATTGATAAGTTTATTAATATGAACTTTATAAGATACACCCCATCTCATGATTTCCCACAGAATAATTGTTTTAAAGAATAGAATTAAACGGAATGATCTGTTGTATGAAAGAGGATAATCAAAAGTTGAAATAAAGAACTATTTTTTATTTGAAATTACAATAGTCTAATATTCATGTATAAAAATTATCTAGCAATTTCTACCTACTGAACACTATTACAGTGTTATCTATAGAGTATAGATACTCATCTGTTCCCTTTAGTTGTCTTAAAATATCAGTCTCCACTTTCACTCATTTCTGCTTCAGTCTTCCACTTCTGAAGCTCTTTGATAAAGTTTCTTTATGATCAACATAATGACCTTTCCTCTGCCTTCATCCTGACTCATCTTTCCCTGGTCACAGATGTCATCAGCTGCTCCTTCCTTGAACCTCCCTTCCCTGAATTTCTGCACCACTTCCCCTTATTGCTTCTCACAGGAAACCTTTTGCTGCAAACCCATGGAGATAGTCTGAAGAGTCATGCTCTTTCATACCTCTTTAACTCTGCACATTCTCTTCCTTTTGCTCAGAACTTTCAGTCTCTCATTTTATGCCTAGTGAATTCTTACATTTCTTAAAGTTTTAGCTTCATTGTCAATTCTTTTGTGAACCTCACTTACGCCTTCCCATCATGAAGGCATTCTCCCATTAGGGAGAATCAATCATTCTGTCCAGCAGTAAATAGTTTGCACTTTATTATGTCAGTATTTACATTCTATTAATGTGTAGGTGCTCAGTCTCCTGTACCAGCATGAGAACTCCTTAGAAGGAGGGACAAATCCTTGATATACAGCACAGACCTTAGAAGCACACAGATCATGGCTCAAAGCCTGTTTGTCCAATTTTAGCTGAATGATTTTGGAGAAGCTGCATAAGTTCATGAACTTTCAGGTTCCTAAACAGTAAAACCATTCTCACAGAAGTACTATAAGAATTAAAAGATTTAATGTATATATGAAGTGACAAAGTGAACTATCAAGGAATGTCAAATATGTGAATCATTCAGTTCAGTTCAGTCACTGTAGGAAAACTCTGATTAACATGGCTATGGACACAATAAACACTTGATAAATTCCTGCTGAATAATTATATAGATAAATGAATGAATAAGAGCTATTGCATTTGTTTGAAAATTATTTACCTTCATATTCTTCACTTACTTCTCCAATCTCAGTTCAGCTCAGTTCGGTAGCTCAGTTGTGTCCGACTCTTTGTGGCCTCATGAACTGCAGCATGCCAGGCTTCCCTGTCCATCACCAACTCCTGGAGTCCACCCAAATCCATGTCTGTTGAGTCGGTGATGCTATACAACCATCTCATCCTCTGTCTTCCCCGTCTTCTGCCCTCAATCTTTCCTAGCATCAGGGTCTTTTCAAATGAGTCAGCTCTCCGCATCAGGTGGCCAAAGTATTGGAACTTCAGCTTCAACATCAGTCCTTCCATTGAACACCCAGGACTGATCTCCTTTAGAATAGACTGGTTGGATCTCCTTGCAGTCCAAGGGACTCTCAAGAGTCTTCTCCAACACCACATTTCAAAAACATCAATTAAAGGAATTTTAAATTCCTCCTTTCACTCTGTTAAAATATTTGCTTATCATTTATTCATTTCTGTTCTTATTTTCGTCATGGTTTCTTGATGTCATTTTTCTATGAAATAAACTACATGATATGACACCCCCTCCCCTTTTTAAAAGCAGAGACTGACCTGGTGCATCAGTTCAGTTCAGTTCAGTCACTGAGTCATTTCCGACTCTTTGTGACCCCATGAATCGCAGCATGCCAGGTCTCCCTGTCCATCACCAACTCCCGGAGTTCATTCAAACTCATGTCCATCAAGTCAGTGATGCCATCCAGCCATCTCATCCTCTGTTGTCCCCTGCTCCTCCTGCCCCCAATCCCTCCCAGCATCAGAGTCTTTTCCAATGAATCAACTCTTCTCATGAGGTGGCCAAAGTATTGGAGTTTCAGCTTTAGCATCGGTCCTTCCAAAGAACACCCAGGACTGATCTCCTTTAGAATGGACTGGTTGGATCTCCTTGCAGTCCAAGGGACTCTCAAGAGTCTTCTCCAACACCACAGTTCAAAAGCATCAATTCTTCAGTGCTTGGCTTTCTTTACAGTCCAACTCTCACATCCATACATGACCACTGGAAAAACCATAGAGCCTACTTATATATTTCATCTGTAGCATGGTATTGAATCAGTTAAAATTAAGGTTGAGTGCCTATAATTCCCACCCCTCCTGCACAAATAAAATATAAACAGTGACTTAAATGACACATAAGACTATAAGTGCGCAGATCTGAATTCATGTGATGGTTCAGTGGTGTCAGGGGTCAAGATTCTTTTTATTCTTTTGTCATGATGTGACTTCACCTCATGGTGTGAGATCTGTTGGAGCTCTAGACATCAAATCTTCATTCCAGCCACTGAAAAATATGGAGGAGCAAGAAGGGTTTGCTTGCCTTTTAAAGTCACATACAATACTTAGCTGGAAGTTGCACACATATTTCAGTGGATGGGGGGCGAGGGTTATTATTATGGTCATACCTAACTACAAGAAAAGGTTTAGGATGTAGACTTTATGTTGAGCGATCATAACTGAAACGTGCAGGGAAACAGATGCAAGGGTAGGAAACTAGTAGCACTTGTCACCATTTAAATAGCAAAATAATTTCATTATCATGGTGCATTTCCCAGGTGCACCATACTGTCCCACAAGGACAGTTAACCCAACGGAGGAACTGTCACTACTTCTTTATAACAGACTGTATAACTGTCTCCTTCTTTTCTCTGAATTTTGTCATACAGAAGTTAGTATTATGGTAAGATAACACTAAGGGCAGAGACATCTACAGAGAGAGCCATCAAAAATTTTTCTTGTTTATGCCTAAGAACCATGGAGTGATATTCTTGTTCCTCAACAAAAACAGCTAATTTAATGATAAATGTTTAGAACACTTTAATTTCTGGTGAGAAGTTTTGTGTGAGTGTGTATGTGTGTGTGTGATAAGATAAAATATTTTTTATCAACTTAAAATCTAAGTAAACAAAATGATATAGAATTCAGATACATAAAATGAAATATATCTTTAAAAACTAATCTCAAAAGAGCAAATATTCATAATAAAAGAAGTGAAAATAGGCTTCTAACATGTTCTTTGCAGACACAACTGAGAGACTGAGCATGCACACACGCGAAGTATTTCCTAAGTATATGAGTTTTGAAAAGTAATACCAGCAATACAATAAATGGGAAAAAAACAACTAAAACCAAATATTGAAACATTGTACTTCATGGACTATCTTCCTATTTGATGGTTTGTATGGCATAAAATACTGAATTTTTGGCTTAGCACTTACTTGGAATACCATTATGAAAAAGTAAATTTGTGTGTGTGTGTGTGTGTGTGTGTGTGTGTGTGTGTGTGTGTATGCTACATCTGGCTTAAAAGATAAAAATTCAAATATAAATTATGCTGATCAAACTAGTTTCATTCAGTGAAAGTTCTGGTATGTCTATTATTTCCACTTTTAAGCCATTCTTTATAAGAAGCCATTTCAAAACTATAACAATACAGAATTAACTATAAGAATTTTATATGTCCTAAATCTAGCATTGTAAAACTACTTCTTATAGCTACTTAGTGACAGAATGAAAAATGAATTTCCTCTTCATGGTAGTGAAAGATGACTGCCTTAATGAGCTATGCCTTACTTGTCAATTAGGTTTTTTTTCCTCTGTATGTCTCTTTACAGATAAAACAGTTTCTTGAAACCACAGTTACAGAGAAGATAAAGAAATATATGGTCCCTATCTTTGCCTTCAAGGAGAAAAGTCCTGCCTGTACATCAGATTTTAAAATATTGATTGTTCAAACTTACTGTTTCATTATTAAAATTATAAGTATTTATGTATGCCATATAACTATATATTATATGCTAGTATGTTCATTCATTTTTCTTGACCATGGTTTCTGTGGTAATTTTTACTTTGTGAATTATCATGTGATATGTTTTACTAAATTCTAGAAAATATAAAATGATGGTTTTTATCCATTATATATTGGCAGTCTACATTTTTAACATATCTTTGTTTCATGATGGCTCAAACTTATTTCATTTGAAATATATTTAAATATCGCTAGGGAAAACCTTAAATCAAAGTGATACTTTAAAATTATTACTGGAAAAAAGTCGAGGAGTCTTTTTTCAAGTTTCATTTCCTCCACTTATCTATAGCTGGTAACCTATACCTCCATTCCTATGTTGTCTGTTTCTTTTGATGGCTTTAGATCCTCAGAGAGTTCTAGTCTCAGAACTAAGCACTAGATTTGATTCTCTCTTCTTCCTTGCTTTTTTCCTCAAATATCTAACTTTAATATTTTTCTATGTCATATTGTCATTCCTGTCCTTCTCATGCTCTGAATTCTTTATCTTATATTTCATATTAGGCCATTTTTCCCCCCACAACCCCTGCCTTTCTTCCTTTCTTTGACCACTGTGTTTGATTTTTCAGTCCTTAATAAGCAGTATATCCAAAGTTAAATGCTTTGCTGAGAGTGTGAAGTGTAAATAACTATGTGTCTGAGGCTATAGCTTTAATGGTAAATGCACTTTATGGAAGAAATATAGGGAGAAAAATAAAGTAAAGCTGTGTGTGTTACTCTTGCACTTTTGAATACTGTTTCTTTCTAGAAGGATTAGTTCTGAGGTCCCTAGTTAGTAAAGTCAATCAATAACAATCAGACTACTAATTTACTTAAATAATTTGTACCATTGAATTGCAATGAAGGTTTTTCTAGTGGAGTTTAAAGGATGTCCTCAGTAATAAGCAGATGTTTTCTTCCCATAAATGTCTTTAAGACGAAGTGGAGAATTTATCTAAAAATACCAACTTTTCTTCTTCAATATTTTGTAGAGTATGGAGCCAGGTTTATGTATGGAAATTATTAACTTCTTGTATTCTTTTATTTTAAAGAATTAACCCAAAGTTCCAAAATGCACCTCCTTTCTTCTTTCTAGTCATCCCCCAGAACTAAAAATTACAAGCTGAGATTCATTTTTTAGGACTGCATTTCCAGGTTCACTTTATAAAAATATAAACAATTCTTGGAGACAGCTACACACAAATAAAATTGAGTGACACATTAATTGCGTATTATATAATCTTTGCATGTGTGGGTGCTCAGTTGCTCAGTTCTGTCCTAGTCTGCAACCCTGTGGACTGTAGTGCATCATGGAATTTCCCAGGCAAGAATACCAGAATGGGTTTTCATTTCCTCCTCCAGGGGATCTTCCCGTGTCTGTTTCATCTACTGCGTTGGCAGGCAGATTCTTTACCACCCCTCCACCTGGGAAGGGAACAAATAGTTTCATGAGAAACAGTTCTCAGTATTTAAAATAAGTACTTCTGTAGATAGCAGACACATACCTGCCTAGGCCAGGATTTCTCAATCTTGATTCCATTGACATTTTTGCCCAGAAAATTATTTCTTGTGGGATCTCCTCTCTGCGTTATCAAATCTGTAGTAGCATCCCTAGATTCTCCCCATGAGATGCCAGTAGCACCTTGCAATTCATGACTACCAAAACGTGTCCTACCTTGGGATAAGGCAAAATTTGCACAGTTGAGAATAACTGGCAAATAACAGATGGAGTAATAATCGTATCAAATACTTTATAAATAACAACTCACTTAGTTCCTGGAACAAACCAAAGAGGTGACTCTATTTGCTGAGCTAGGATCTAGGTAAGGTTTTTAAAACTTGTAGGTTTACAGACCTAACAAGTGGCAGAAACCAGAAGTCAACCTGAAAATCTACACTCAGTGGCTATGCAAGTTGAATGGAAGGGTAAAAGTGAAAGTGAAGTCGCTCAGTCGTGTCCGACTCTTTGTGACCCTGTGAACTGTAGCCTACCAGGCTCCTCCATTCTTGGGATTTTCCAGGCAAGAATACTGGAGTGGATTGCCATTTCCTTCTCCAGGGAAACTTCCCGACCCAGGGATCGAACCCAAGTCTCCCGCATGGTGGGCAGACACTTTAACCTCTGAGCCACCACGGGTAGAAAGCAACAAATAAAGGTGCACACCTAACAACTGTGCCTTCACCAGCACTGGTCAGTTTTCTTCTCCTTACTGTGAATTTTTAGTATACATTGCTTATTCAAGTTATTTGTCCATAGAATTTTAAAGGTGATTTAACTTTATTTCCTATTTTGTGCTCAGAGCTTGGATTATGGTTGTTAGATTATGATTTGTGAAAGTGCTTGGAAGACAGAAAAAAGGCAGAGTTTTACTGTTACAATGATAGATTTGATGGCATTTCCAAGTAAACATTGCCTATAAAGAGAGTAAGAGTGTGAAAAACCTGGGAGATCAGCTATAAACTGTCAGTATTTTTTTCACCTTTACTTCCAAAATTTATCTATAAAGTCGTAACTTTTTAAAAAAATTCAGTTAAGGACTAAAGAGTGTAAAAGTGATTAGTCCAATAATCCATTCATTTATTCATTTATTCTGTCAACACATATGAAATCTTCATGAGGGTAGATTTTGTCTCAATTTCTGTTTTGATGGCTATTTTCTTGAAACATACCTGGAAGATGGTTGACAATATTAAATATTTATTACATGGAAAATGATAGCAATGAATACAATTTTCTTATATTTAATATATATATATCAGAAAATGACCCAAGTACAATGACTTCTTTAAAAAACTGTTAGCCTAGGAAGGTGTTTGAGACAAAGTGTAGATGAGGAATGCATGCACATATAACAAATAATATATGTGTTGTTTATAGTTATGGATTTATGAGAGTACCAAGTATTTTAAGTCCTATTAAATAAATTTTACTTATAATAACATCTACCAATTTCAAGCCCCGAATAGTCTAGATTATATAAATATGACCCTACCCACTTTTAATTGAGCAGGATTTATCATTGGTGTCCACAGATGTATTGGTTTTCTGTTTCTGGTAAGAAATTATCACACATTTAGCAGCTTAAAACAATACCCATATATTGATATTAGCTTGCATTTCTGTAGGTCAGAACTTAGACAGTAACTGCACTACCTAACTCATTTGTGTTGCTGTCAGAATTTAGTTCCTTGTGATTATAGAACTGAAGTCTCTGCTTGCTGGCTGGCTGTCTCCTGGAAGCCATCCAGCTCTTAGAAGCCATCCACAGTGTTTGGTTCCTGGCTCCCTTCATTTTGAAGTAAGCAGTAAGGTGTCAAATCCTCTCATCCATCCAAGCTCAGACTTCTTTTGCTACCAGCTAGGAAAAAAAAAGCTTTCTGCCTTTAACTTTGTGATGTTATGACATCAGGCCCATCCAGGTAACCTACTTGTTTTAAAGCCAGCTCCGCCATATGCATAACTTAAGCTCAGGAGTCAAATCTTTAAGTATAAAGTCCCAGGGATTATGTAAGGAATATGTGGGGGAAGGAAATTTGGGGGACATTTTGGGATTCTGTCAAACAACCTTCCTTTTTTATGTTTGTTTCTCATATCATGCTTGTTGGCCGCTAGGCTAGGTTAGTTAGTGTTGCCATAGTACCTAATATACCCTTGATTTTAATAATCACCATCTTTATTGCTATTGTTTTTTTACATTTTCTGCTCTACTTTTTAGGTATGGTAATGCCTTGCTTTTTAATCATGGTAATGGCAAGGCCTGGGCTGACTTCATAGCAACTGCATGTTGACCATATTCCTGGAACCTAATCCTTTCCTGATAACACAAAATAGGTGCTCAATAAATGTGAGTTGAAGGAGGAAATGAAAGCAAACACTAGAAAAATGATATTATACTAAATGATATTATCTTCCAATCAGCCTATACTGATCCTTATTCTCATTCAAGTGTCAGATCAGATGTTACATTCCAGTTCATTGCCGCATTGCAGGTGACCTCCCCTATGACCTCCTCTATCAGTAAGCTCTTTATTTACTTCCCATCTAATCATTTTTTATAAATATCTGGGTTCTTTTTTTCTTTTTGTTTACCTGTTTATTGTTTATTATCCCATTAGAACAGAAGATCCAAGTATGTGAATATTTTTCATTCATCACTGTATCTTTAGGTCTAAACTAGTACCTGGTTCATAAAGTGAAGTGAAAGTTGCTCATTTGTGTCTGACTCTTTGTGACCCCATGGACTACGCAGGTCATGGAATTCTCTAGGCCAGAATACTGGAGTGGGTAGCCTTTCCCTTCTCCAGGGGATCTTCCCAACCCAGAGATCATCCCAGGTCTCTGGCATAGTAGGCAGATTCTTTACCAGCTGAGCCACAAGGGAAGCCCACCTGGTTCATAAATGAAAGTGAAACTGTTAGTTGCTCAGTTGTGTCCCACTCTTTGTAACCCTATGAACTATAGCCCGCCAGGCTTCTCTGTCCATGGACTTCTCCAAGAAGAATACTGGAATGGGTTGCCATTCCTTTCTCCATGGGATCTTCCCCACCCAGGGATTGAACCAGGTCTCTGGCATTGCAGGCAGATTCTTTATCATCTGAGCCACCAGGGAAGCCCACCTGGTTCATAGTGGGTGCTCAATAAATACTGAAAGAATGGATTCTGGCCCAGCTGAACTGTCCTACAGGACTTGGATGTAATTTCTCATAGCCCAAGTGATAACCTGGACATTTAAAACTCAAAGTGCACTGAAGAAGTTTTCCAACATTTTTGACAAGGATTTTTAATCTTAGGCAAACTACAATCTATAGTCTTCACTTCAGTTACACAGTACATTTACTTTTTGCACTTTCAGTTCAGTTCAGTCACTCAGTCATGTCCGACTCTTTGCGAGCCCATGAATTGCAGCACACCAGGCCTCCCTGTCCATCACCAACTCCTGGAGTTTACTCAAATGTCCATCTAGTTGATGATGCCATCCAGCCATCTCATCCTCTGTCGTCCCCTTCTCCTGCCCCTAATCGCTCCCAGCATCAGAGTCTTTTCCAATGAGTCAACTCTTCGCATGAGGTGGCCAAAGTACTGGAGTTTCAGCTTCAGCATCAGTCCTTTCAAAGAACACCCAGGACCAATCTCCTTTAGAATGGACTGGTTGGATTTCTTTGCAGTCCAAGGGACTCTCAAGAGTCTTCTCCAACACCACAGTTCAAAACCATCAATTCTTCGGCGCTCAGCTTTCTTCACAATCCAACTTTAACATCCATATATGACCACAGGAAAAACCATAGCCTTGACTAGACGGAACTTTGTTGACAAAGTAATGTCTCTGCTTTTTAATATGCTATCTAGGTTGGTCATAACTTTCCTTCCAAGGAGTAAGCGTCTTTTAATTTCATGGCTGCAATCACCATCTGCAGTGATTTTGGAACCCCCCAAAATAAAGTCTGCCACTGTTTCCACTGTTTCCCCATCTATTTCCCATGAAGTGATGGGACCGGATGACATGATCTTCGTTTTCTGAATGTTGAGCTTTGAGCCAACTTTTTCACTCTCCTCTTTCACTTTCATCAAGAGGCTTTTTAGTTCCTCTTCACTTTCTGCCATAAGGGTGATGTCATCTGCATATATGAGGTTATTGATATTTTTCCCAGCAGTCTTGATTCCAGTTTGTGCTTTTTCCAGTCCAGCGTTTATCATGATGTACTCTGCATATAAGTTAAATAAGCAGGGTGACAATATACAGCCTTGACGTACTCCTTTTCCTATTTGGAACCAGTCTGTTGTTCCATGTCCAGTTCTAACTGTTGCTTCCTGACCTGCATTTAGGTTTCTCAAGAGGCAGATCAGGTGGTCTGGTATGCCCATCTCTTTCAGCATTTTCCATGGTTTATTGTGATTCACCCAGTCAAAGGCTTTGGCATAATCAATAAAGCAGAAATAGATATTTTTATGGCACTTTGTCACCCCTCACATCAGGAATGTCTTATGCAAGTTAACATACCATCTCATGGTGATTATGGGTAAAAATTAATTCTAGATTTTTAAAATTTATTCCAATAAAAGCTATCCTCAAAAATGGAAGAAGCTACTATAGTTATACCAAGAATTTCATATAATCAAAATACTAATTTATGGGACTTCCCTGGTGGCACAGTAGATAAAAATTCACCTGCCAATACAAGGGAGACAAGTTCAATGTCTGGTCTAGGACGATTCCACATGCCTTGGAGCCACTAAGCCTAAGTGCCACAACTATTTAGCCTGTGTTCTGCAGCTACTGAAGCCTGCGTGCCGTAGAGCCTGGGCTCCGCAACAAGAGAAGCCACCACAATGAGAAGTCTGTGCAACAGAATGAACAGTAACCCCCAGTTACCACAACTAGAGAAAGCCACTGCAAAGCGATAAACACCCCGCACAGCCAAAAATAAATGCAAAGCAAAAAAATAAATGATTTTTAAATGTTAATTTATGATGTAAATTTACTTCATCTGAACATACTTCAATGTAAACTGCATTCATTTGGACATAATCATTTTTCACAAAGTTCATTGGTCCTTGTGTTTGGCCTCTAATATTTCTTTGTGTTTTGTTCTTAAACTGAGATTAGTCATCATCTTTTAATGTTATTCTTTGTGTTGTGCTAGAAAGCCAAGTAAGAAGAATATGACATGTATCACTACCTGAAAAGCATTTTGAGCTTTCCAGAGCTTCCTGTTCCATCACCAATTACAACTCCAAGTATGTTCTCCTGTTTCTATCATCCAATAGAAAGTGACAGTTTCTGGTACTTTGCAGCTTGATAAACTATCTCCTAGAAAATATCTTAATCAGCATAAATTTAGGTTGGTGCAGGTTCATTTTTATAAGCTATATGTCTTGATGTAATTATAGGTATTCTAAAATGCAATTATTTACATAGGAACAGCAAGTAAATAAATCCTTGATTCATTTTCTTTTAAATCCTGAAAGTTCAGTGCCCTAAATACTGCTTTGGTAGAAAAATCATTGACAGCTGCAGACTACTGCTGCTTGAGACAGATTGATAAATACACAACAACTTAAAAAAAAAATCTCCATTCATTACTTACCAGTAATTATCTTCTACTGGCTCTTCTGTCAACACTTACCCATTTAGTCTATCAAATTAACTGATTAATGCTAAATAATTTTCTAAGGCTTTTGCTTAAAATAGTATTTCTTAGATACTATCATGGAAACATATGTTATTCAGAATCCTGGAGTTTTCCTGTCTTATGAAAAATGGCTAAATTTTTGTTTATCTTTTGATTTAGGCCTTTGTTTTCTTCTGACATATACACTTCTACGTCTTTCCTTCATCCTCTTTATTTGCCCAATGTGAGATGATTTTTAAACTCCACTGTCTCAAGAATGATCTTGTATGGTCCTCTTTGTGCCTCTTCTCTACAATGTTTTACCTTCTATGATAGTTCTTATGAAGTTTTAGAATAATCACTTCCTAATATGTCTAATACAGCCTATCCTTCTCCTCATAAGTTTATAAGTTCTGACACTAGAGTGATCACACTAGACTTCAGAAATTAATAAAGAAAAATTGGTCAACTAAGATTAAATCACAACAGTCTTCTCTTCTAATATCCAGATAGCTTTTAACCCTTATTCTGAATTCCACATTAGCCTTTAACCAATAGAGTAAGCACATTTTAGAGAGGCTCTCTCTATAAGAATATATAGTGGATGTCTTCACTTTCACCATTGTAGCTATGCTATGAAAAATATATGTCTTCATTTTATGGCTCTGACATATGTTGCAAAGTGTAGGTGGTGGAAATATAATGTTTAAGAGCATTATGTTTCTAATGGTTTTGCTACTGCAAAGTCACCATGGAAGGAAGACTTTTGAAGCTGGCCAATGTAGCTATGGTAACCTGAGGTCACTGCACTCTGGATGCTATATAGTAAAAGTATAAAATGTAAGTCACTCAGTTTTGTCCAACTCTTTGTGACCCCATGGACTGTATCTCACCAGGCTCCTCTGTCTATGGGATTCTCCAGCAAAAATACTGGAATGGGTTGCCATTCCCTTCTCCAGAAGATCTTCCTGACCCAGGGATCAAACCCTTGTCTCCCTCATTGCAGGTATATTCTTTTCCATGTGAGCCACCAGGGAAACCTCTGTATAAAATAATAAAGATCTGTGAATACAATTATGGTAGAAATGACCCATCTTCTCTCAATTTCACAAGCTTAGCACAAAGTCTGAGTCTTTCAGTTTAAATGATCAAAGAACGTACATACGATGGTTGGTACTGAGACTAGAAAATACATTTTTTCTAAGTGGAGACTATTGAGATGAGCCTCGAGATGTTTCTAATTAATGAGACACATATTGTTGACCAGCTGCATAACAATTCTATTCACAAATTATCAAATTGAAAATTAAAATATGTGACCGTCAGGCATAGCTGCCATTTGATGTAAATCTAGGTTGACTCTGAGCCCAGCAAAAGATCAACATGAAGATCTTTTTCAAGTCCAATGAAAGAAATTTAGGTTGTTGACCAAAACTTCTTGGTAACTTCCCATGGGAAAAGACGCTTTTTTGGAGGACAGTGCTGAAAACCTTGGCATATGCTGACACTTTGTTACAGTCTTTTCAATAGCAGAATCATTTCCAGGCCACCAGACACAGTGAATAATTCCTGAATGTGCTACATGTGGTGTGGCCAAGATGACAGTACTGCCATCTGGAATAATAAAAAAATTTCCTGAAAACAGACATCTTTTATGGACAGATAACTCATGCAGATCATGTGTCAAGGGCTTGATTTCTTCAGACATTTCCCCGCTGGACTGCAGTCACAAGCAGAAGTACATTTATAGCAACAGAACATTACAGATAAGAACTAACATACATCACACTCCATTGCCTATTTATATTTACTGGTATTAGGAAGGATACAGCATCCACTGGTATTTAGAAAGAGGTATTCACTTTTTCCATTAAATATGAAGAAATAACATTGTTTTTTAACATGCAAAAAGAGAAAGTTCACCAATGATTGAGACAACACAGACTACAAAGAAGACAATGGTAATAATCTGGAGAAACTAGGAAATATTACCTCAAACTGTGTCACCAAACATGAATACAGCAGTTAGTTCAACACAAATCCTGAATTAATTTCCCTTACCAATAGCATTATTTTATTGTCTCATAACTATTTCACCTCTCTTCCTGGAACTAAGTTTATTTTATATCCCCCAATTTTTCTTTCATATTTTCTTTATCAGTTAATTCATTGTTTGGTGGTTTTCAAGCATTTCACTAAATTAACATGCTTTCTTTATATTCAATTATTATAAATGCTAAAAGATCAAAATATATATGATATCTGATTGCTTAAATCAGGAGTGAGGTGCGTGGTGCTCTAACAGGTTGGAATAGTTCCTATCATTCCTGAACCTATTTCCATAGCACCCTTAGAACTCCAAGTGGCCATCTTCAAGAACTTCTGCCTTTGCTGCAATGGCATTTATTGAGTCACTACTGTTTCTCTAGTGTGAAAGAAATCTTGCCATAAAATTTAATTCATTATCTGATGTTCAGAGACAGTATCTAACATGGATGTTTTGAAACTAGGCTATTGAAATAATAGAATTCAGAGTTTGTTTCCTATTTATAATCAATTAAAATTAAACAAAAATTGGATGAAAGAAAATGTACAGAAGGCTACATGAAGGGAAAATGTGAAATTTAATGATATTCTATGTGTTGCCAACAAGTATCTTTGGTTGTACCTTGTCCAGTTTATAAATATACGTGTGAAATCTTGCCTTTAGACCTACATGTCTGAACCTTACGTTCATAATCCCTTTCGCAGAGTGTTCTGTAATGTTGTGTCTAGATTAAATATATTGTGACTCTGTTAGTACACAGTTTCATTCTTTGGCCTTACTTAATGTACCAGGAAAAAAATAGGATGTTCTATGTTTTTCTGGCTGATATAAACTTACCTTGAGAGCATTTATTTGCTGAATACTCAACCTACTATCCCTCTTCCCATTGGTAAAGTTCTCACTGTTAATGAGGAATTTGATCTGAATAAACTTATGAAAAGTTCTAAACAGCATTCACTTTATACAGAAAACAATGTGCATTAGCATATAAAGAAAATATAAGTAATTAAAGAATGTTTTCTACTTATTAACAATAAACAATATACTAGATTTTTATTTCAATAAGTAGTTATTTGATACAATAATGTGCATTATACATATGATTATACATTATAAATAGTCCTAATGTAATAGGAATTTATTATATTTACTTTAATAATATGTAACAAGTATTTATTTAATAGTTGGGCTGCCAAGTTTCAATTAATGCAGGATGATGGAAAGCACATGACAAATAAAATGTCATTGTATTAAACAAATTCTGAAGGAGTTAGGTACATATCTGCTTTAATATTAGGGAAATGTCTTTTGAGTCATTGAATTTCATAGAAAATGCAAGCTCATTATCATGGATTGTAAGTCTTATGTGATCTGGCTTCTTCTCACACTCTTGATTTCACCTCATATTTTTCTCATTTATTTCCCAGGCCATAGCTATCCTACCTATCTTTACATTTCTTGGACAAGTAAAACTTGATGTTTCCCTCTCTATAGATGTAACAGATCTCCACATAGTAGGTCTCAAATTAAATTTTACCATTGCCATTTGGTCTTCACTGAAAAAACATACCTGTAATTTAGCCTTTCCTAGAACTCATTTATATCCCAATCTTATGTTTTTGTTATTTTTTGTAATTATTGGTTATTTATATATTTTCTTTTTTATTGTCTTTTTCCTTCCCTCCAGACTGTAATTTGCATAAATGCAAGGACCTTATATATCTTAACAACTATATATATATACATATATATATATCCTTATGCCAAGAATATCATTTGGTAAAGAGAAGACATTCAGTATATTTTGATTGAATAAATTTAGTGAATAACTGAAGGAATAAAATATATTTGGGCCTTTAAGACATTTGCTTTTTTAAGTGTGATTATCAAAAAATGACAGGCCAAAAATACCCTTACTTGAAAATATGCAGAACTCATTATGAGACTAGCAAGACAATCTGCAAAAAACAAAAGAAAACAAATACTATCTTGCACTAATGTTACTTGATTACTTAAAATTAACAAAACAAAAATTAAACATTGTAAGTTCCAAACAGCACTAATGAACGGTTCAGTCCAGTTCAGTTCAGGCGCTCAGTCGTGTCTGACTCTTTGCAACCACATGAATCACGGCACGCCAGGCCTCCCTGTCCATCACCAACTCCCGGAATTCACCCAAACTCATGTGCATTGAGTTGGTGATGCCATCCAGCCATCTCATCCTCTGTTGTCCCCTTCTCCTCCTGCCCCCAATCCCTCCCAGCATCAGGATCTTTTCCAATGAGCCCACTCTTCTCATGAGGTGGCCAAAGTATTGGAGTTTCAGCTTCAGCATCAGTCCTTCCAATGAACACCCAGGACTGATCTCCTTTAGGATGGACTGGTTGGATCTCCTTGCAGTCCAAGGGACTCTCAAGAGTCTTCTCCATCACCACAGTTCAAAAGCATCACTTCTTCAGTGCTCAGCTTTCTTCACAGTCCAATTCTCACATCCATACATGACCACTGGAAAAACCATAGCCTTGAGTAGACGGACCTTTGTTGGCAAAGTAATGTCTCTGCTTTTTAGTATGCTATCTGCTGTTGCTACTACTGCTGCTAAGTCGCTTCAGTTGTGTCAGACTCTGTGCGACCCCATAGATGGCAGCCCACCAGGCTCCTGCGTCCCTGGGATTCCCCAGGCAAGAACACTGGAGTGGGTTGCCATTTCCTTCTCCAAAGCATGAAAATGAAAAGTGAAAGTGAAGTCGCTCGGTCATGTCCAACTCTTAGCGACCTCATTGATGGCAGCCTACCAGGCTCCTCTGCCCATGGGATTTTCCAGGCAAGAGTACTGGAGTGGGTTGCCATTGCCTTCTCCGAATATGCTATCTAGGTTGGTCATAACTTTCCTTTCAAGGAGTAAGTGTCTTTTAATTTCATGGTTGCAATCACCATCTGCAGTGATTTTGGAGCCCCCCAAAATAAAGTCTGACACTGTTTCCCCATCTATTTGCCATGAAGTGATGGGACCAGATGCCATGATCTTTGCTTTCTGAATTTTGAGCTTTAAGCCAACTTTTTCACTCTCCTCTTTCACTTTCATGAAGAGGCTTTTTAGTTCCTCTTCACTTTCTGCCCTAATGGTAAACTGATTTAAAATGATAGTAAATGTAAGTTATTATTCTTCCATAGAATCAAAGGCTATATATGCTTGAAGGACCCTCTTGGTCCACCAAACTTTGAGGAAGAGTGCACTTGTGTTGAGGGGGTTGGGGATGGGGTAGTGAAATATCCTGAGGAAGCACTGGCAGAGCTTCAGTGGCGTTTTAGATTCCATCATTACTTGAGCAGTGGTGGTGCAGTGGTAAAGAATCCACCTGCCAATGCAGGAGAAAGTGCGAGTTCAATCCCTCCAGTTATCCCTAGAGGAGGAAATGGCATCCCACTCCGGTATTCTTGCCTGGAAAATTCCACGCACAGAGGAGCCTGGCGGGCCACAGTTCACTGTGTCGCAAAGAATCGGACACAATGGAGGGCGAGCGCGCACACACACACACACGCACGCACTCACAGACAGACATCACTTGACCTGCTCATACAGACATGGATAGCCTTACTTTTTGTCTGTTGGACACACTCTTACCCATAAAACTATTCCTTTTTCTTCTACCATTCCCATATCACTTCCTGTAAATTTTAGATATTTTTATATTGCATTTAGTTTATTTGTTTACATATAAGCCTCTCCCCTTCTATTGAAATCTTATCTATCTGAAGGTAAGAATTTAGTTGTATGTTTTTATTGCCTTGCCTAGGAAATAAGTGCCCAAAATGTTTCAGTAAACTAAGTACTTGGTTTTTTTATAAAGGCAATTTTCAGAACAAAAGTTGATTCCCAAACTAAAATTTATGAATTCCTGATATCTTCTCTGACAGCCACTTCACATACTATTTTGCATGTTACTGTACCATATCAACATATAGAGATTCTTTTTTTAAAAAGCTTACTCAATTAACCTTTGATGTATGTTGCATTACCATGAGTTCCCTCAGTGTTCCTATAGATATTTCTTGATATCATAGTGAGTAATGCAAATAACCTCTGTTGAAACATATACATTACCATATGTAAAATATATAGCTAGTGGGGAGTTGCTATATAACACAGAGAGCCCAACTCCATGCTCTGTGACAACCTGGAGGGGTGGGTTAGAGGGGTGGGTTAGAGGGGTGGGAAGAAGGCTCAAGAAGGAGGAAATATATGTATAGTTATGGCTGATTCACATTGTGTACATCAGAAAACAGCACACCATTGTAGAGAAGTTATCCTACATTAAAAATAAGTTAAAAATAAAAATTTAACATTGTATTTCTTTAAATAGGAAAAGCAGCAAGGGTAGTTAAAAATCTGATTAACGAAGGGTTGAAGTTTGAGCTCAAATGGTCTAGCCCACTGTGTCTTATAGTCCTTCAGAATAATAATCTTCCTGAATGGTAGTAGAACAGTTTGTCAAGGCACATTTAGCCCTAGTACTCCTGTCGGTCAAAAATGGGAATCATGAAAATATATTTGAGTAAGTGATCTGGAACTCCTGAAGTGGAAAGAACTTTAATTGAATTGTTTTTGAATCCTATGTCTTTAGAGAAGGATAGTAGTTAATATATTGGTAAAATGCTATCAGTAAAATGGGTTCTTAATGCTTTATGACTGAATAGAACTTCCAAAATCCCCATGGTCGGGAATCTGGGATTTCTGTCCTACTCCATTTGTTATCTTTTGGTTTGCTGAAATTCCATGTGTGCAAAACTAACTAGATGTCTTGCTAAATATGCAAGAAGTACTCAAAAATGTTTCGAGTAATTTTCATATAAAATTGACAAGCCATAATGTTAATCATAGAATGATTTGCAGGATAAGGAAATTGTGGCCCCAAATATAGTGATTCTCAAAGTTTAATGTACATCAGATTCCTGGACTTTATTCTCACATTGGTTGAGAAGGCTGATTGGAAGTTGGGACAGATCATTTTGATTTAGGTGGTAGGAAGATGATATTTGAAGGTATATTTTAAATGTGCAGAATGCAATTCAACTATTTCTTTGTTTAACATAATTCTGCTACTCTATAAATTGTGACTATAATACACTTACAATCTATTAGTTCCACTCAGTTCAGTTTAGTTCAGTTGCTGAATCATGTCCGACTCTTTGTGACCCCATGGACTGCAGCACGCCAGGCTTCCCTGTCCATCACCAACTCCCGGAGCTTGTTCAAACTCATGTCCGTGGAGTAGGAGATGCCATCCAACCATCTTATTCTCTGTTTTCCCCTTCTCCTCCTTTCTTCAATCTTTCCCAACATCAGGGTCTTTTCCAAGGAGCCAGTTCTTCACATTGGGTGGCCAAAGTATTGGAGTTTCAGCTTCAGCATCAGTCCTGCTAAAGAATATTAAGGACTGATTTCCTTTAGGGTTAACTGGTTTGATCAGGATGATAGGTACATAGTTTTCTGTGGCCTCTGAAGAAAAGAAATTATTTTTAACTTTTATGTAAGTGTGAGAGCAATATGTGTAGGTTTTCTTTTCTTCCTCTCTCTCTTTTTCTGTAGAGGAAAATTTTTCATCTGACAGATTAAAAACATTAGATTACATCCTAGTTACACTAATTACAGCTTACTGGTGACACTCATTAGCAGAGTAATCCTAGTGCCTAATTTATAACAATGTCGTGAATGATTAATTCAAGATGAATTTGATCATCGAGTGTAGTAATGATATGGGTTGGTGTTCATGATAGAACCTTTTGGCAGCCATTAAACATTAGGTTGTACCTAAAACAATTTAAATATTTTGGGTTAAAAAGCCTCAGCAGATTGTGATTTAAGCAAATGCTAAGTAAGCTAATTGAAGTTCTCTATCAGAAATGACCAAAGAAACTAAAAGTCTGAGGGCTCCTGTATGCCTTCAGTCTGAAAAGGTGAGAGATCTAGCCCATCTTTGTGTCCCTCTCATCCAAAACATGAAAGGTCTACAATGTTTATTTTTAAATGAGTACATGGAGGAATGAATAAATGATAATTGATCTGCCTTAACTTACAAGTTTCAATATTATCTCACCCTGATAATTTGTGATTTTCTCAACTGAACTCTAGCCATATCAGTCACCTTTCCATTCCATGGATATGCCAAGTTCCTTCTCATCTTTTATATGTCCAATTTTCACTCCCCAGATACTATGAACATGGTTGGTTTTCATCATTAATTCTCTCCTATTTAGAAAGACACCCTAAGTTTAACAACCACCTGAAATATGAATGAATTATATATTGACTATATATTGTATATTTATAGTTTGTATATATTGAACATATGCTATACATACACACACACACATACACTCACTTCCTCTTCCACTCATGCCCAAGGTCCTTGAGAGTAGGAAATTTCTAGTATACTTACTCTGTATGTAGAACAGGGCTTGACTTATGTATGTTGGTGCTTTATAAAAATGTAGTGAAAAAATAAATGCTCCCAAAATGTTTCGTAATTTCTTTCTTGAGTGCTTCTGTTAGATTACTCTTACAGAGAAAAATTAAAGATTATAATATGAGTTAGATATAAGTTTATTTTAGTTTATTGCTATTAATGAGGAAGAAAGTTAGCAGGAATAGTTCAAAAAAGAATTAACAGAGGGCATTCCCTTGTAAAATAATACTTCATTTTTAATAGTGAGGAAATAAACAAAGTCTTTTAATGCTTCAAAATTGTAGCATGTCCTTGTGATGGAAGAGAAAATGATAGCACCACCAAGGAAAGAAGAAGGTAATCTGCAGTAGATTTTGCAGTTTATTACAGGAAGCCTAAACGTATGTCTTGAAAGGTGTACACAGGCATTTGTGCTCAGTTTATCACTTTGAACTGTGACAGAAAATAAAACAAAAATCATAGGACAAACTTCTGATAACATCAGCCGCAATTAATCCTTAGTGTCTTTTGACAATTTAGAAGTACTAAATAAACAATCCTTTTAAACGTTTATCACTCTTGCTGTATTAGGTGAATAGACAATATTTAGATAGGAAAAAATTGAAATAAACATCATTCTGCCTGGAGTTTTGATGTTTGACTTCTAATTCTGTATTAATCATTAATTTGTTGCTTAACCTTCAGACATCAGGGTTTTTTTTTTTTTTGACATGTAATATAAAAAGCTAGACTTAATGGTTCTATTAAATATAGTTGGGTTCATTGATTAAAATTTATTTCTGTTAGTTTTCAGAAGTTTCAAAACCATGTTTTAATATTTAATTTATGCCAATGGTATTCTTGTGCTTGATTTTTCACTGTTTTGTAAGTGTGGACTCCTGACCACCAGTGAATCAGAGGAGCAAGCTTTATATAACCTGTAAGAGGCTAGTGATCTAGAGAATTTAATTATTTATATTCTCCTTTAGATAGTGGCAGATGTGAATGTTTTGTTTTGTTTTTTTAACTCTCCAATGAAATAATTTTAAGAATCCAGACTCCATTGGCTTATATAAACAATGCAATAAAATATGCAAAAAGTGGTTTTGGTTTCATTTTGTAAAATACACAGGGAGAATAATATTGTCTAAAATTTTCTATGAAATAGAAGGTTTGCCTAGTTGAAATTCAGAATGCATTTGACTACCTTGAGGAACTCTTTTTGTTTTGGTTTTCTCTGTTGCTTGGGGGAGAGAAGATAGGTACTATTAAGTAAAAATTTGTAGTGGGATTTGTGTGTCAGAAGAAAAATACTCTCCAAGAAATCCATGGTCAGTGGGGTTTTGCTCTGTGTGTGTGTGTGAATGTTAAATTTTGCATTTTATTTCTTAAGAAAACAAGATTCTGAAAATGGATCTCAAAGGAATTTTCATTTGCATTAACTTATTTTTCAATGGAAAAATTACATATGATTGCTTACCATAATTATATTGAATAATTTATTAGGATGAAATGAAAATATATGTGAAATTCTGATATTGCTTCCTTTATTAATATTGTTAATATATTTAACAAGAATATGTTTAAAAGAAAAAAGAAAGGTATAGAACTGTTTAAATGTAATACTCACAAAACATAGAAAAAGCAGTTTAGTAAATTAATGAAACTGTTATATCTCATTTTTTAAGAAACTAGTAACATGAAAGCAACAAAAAGTAAATTTTTTTATGTGGCTTTCCACAAAGGAGGAAGAAATCCATGATTTCATAGTTTATGTGTGATAAGGAGAAATGTTTTAAAATTTTTATCTAAAATTTAGGAATTACACAATAGAAACTCATAATTAATTCAGTTCAGTTCAGTCGCTCAGTCATGTCTGACTTTTTGCGACCCCATGAATCACAGCACGCCAGGCCTCCCTGTCCCTCACCATCTCCCAGTGTTCACTCAACCTCACGTCCATCGAGTTGGTGATGCCATCCAGCCATCTCATCCTCTGTCATCCCCTTTTCCTCCTGCCCTCAACCCCTCCCAGCATCAGAGTCTTTTCCAATGAGTCAACTCTTCGCATGAGGTGGCCAAAGTACTGGAGCTTCAGCTTTAGCATCATTCCTTCCAAAGAACACCCAGGGCTGATCTCTTATAGAACGGACTGGTTGGATCTCCTTGCAGTCCAAGGGACTCTCAAGAGTCTTCTCCAACACCACAGTTCAAAACCATCAATTCTTCGGCGCTCAGCTTTCTTCACAGTCCAACTCTCGCATCCATACATGACCACTGGGAAAACCATAGCCTTGACTAGATGGACCTTTGTTGGCAAAGTAATGTCTCTGCTTTTGAATATGCTATCTAGGTTGGTCATAACTTTTCTTCCAAGGAGTAAGCGTCTTTTAATTTCATGGCTGCAGTCACCATCTGCAGTGATTTTGGAGCTCAAAAAGATAAAGTCTGACACTGTTTCCACTGTTTCTCCATCTATTTCCCATGAAGTGATGGGACCAGATACCGTGATCTTCATTTTCTGAATGTTGAGGTTTAAGCCAACTTTTTTACTCTCCTCTTCCACTTTCATCAAGAGGCTTTTTAGTTCCTCTTCACTTTCTGCCATAAGGGTGGTGTCATCTGCGTATCTGAGGTTATTAATATTTCTCCCAGCAATCTTGATTCCAGCTTGTGCTTCTTCAAAATTTAAAAAAGAAATATATTTAGGATTTGAAAAAAATTTAATATGTCATCAAAAATAGTGACTATAATATTAGAACAGTATTGGATGTACAAGAAAAGTAATGGAGGTACTATAGGAAAAAGAAGATGGGCCATGACAGAGTTCAGATTTCATAAAATGAAATTTTATTTGGTTTGCTTCTTTCTTTGGGTCATATGTCCTGGATTATTTTCATTATTTTATTTATTTGTAATAATGCAGCATCTGTAAGTATGAGTAATGGCTAGAATTTAAGTACAGAAGCTACAGTTAATGTGTCTCTTTTGTCCTATATGAAAAGTTTCCAGACTGATCTGCACATCACAAGCATTTGGGGAACTTTGCTCATAGATGCAGAAAAATCTAATTAGAATTGAAGTTAATTGAGTTACAGTGTTACTCAGAAAATTTCATAACTCTAAATATTTTTGTTCTAAACACTGATTTATATATTTCAAACCTTTTTACCTTCTATTTTCAAAAGCTTTCTGGTATGTATTTAAGGTTTTTTTTTTAATTGATGTTTATAAACATGTAAACGATTTTTTTAATGTTTGATTTTAGGCAGAATTCAAATGTATATCTGTAAAATTGGCAATATTTTTAATTGGAAAATAATTAGAATATGAGATATAAAATGTTAAAAATTATGGTAAAATTTTGTATGTGACAAGTAACTAAGTATACCAAGAAAAAGAAAATTCATAAAACTAAACATTCCTCCAAAACCATATTTTTTCTCAATGAAGGTTATAAAACAAAATTGAATATAATATGATATTTGGTAGTACAAAAGTGAAGATTTGAAAAGGTTTAATAAATATGTGTTAATTTTATTGCATTTTAGATATATATAGTCAGCACTTTGAAACTATTTTGAAAACCTGTTCATAATAAAAATGGCATACATATATGTCACAATATCTGTAGGTGGGCTGAATTTTAGCAAACATGTTTGGAGTACAACATTTATTTTATAGATGAGGAAACAGATCCAGAGAAGTTCAGTGAATTACCTGAAATCAAATAGTTTAAGGATAAATATTCAAATAATGTTAAAAGCAACGACCATATCTATCTAGAATAAATGACATTTTCTAGCAATAGTAATGAAGCATTTAAATCAGGTTCCAACAGTCCAGTCCCGAAACAGACAGTTCTTTTCTTAAAGGCATTTGAGATAACAAGCAGAGGGTACCTTTACTGGGGTAGGGGACTATTTGGTAGACTGAAATTGTGTCAACAGATACACAGTGTTCTCTTCATTCATCCTTCTATGCATCTAACAGTGTAAGACTGAAATTCTAATATGTATGGCTTGCTACTTTAGAGTCATTTAATCCTGTCCGCTTGCAGAGGGATCATGTTGGAATGTTTAACTCTTATTACATCATGTTAAAAGTATGCATTTTGGCAAGATATGGATTCTCTGTTTTGGACACTTTACAAATTATCAAAACTACTTTTTTTTTGGTTATTGTTTAGAAATCAACCATATCAATGCATCCTATATCTGCAAGGAAAATCTAGTAGAAAATTCATATTCCAGTATTTTTATCACCAGAGATTATGATTCATTGTTTTATTTTTTCAAGTGGGAATGGGAAATCTATAATAATCTTGTTCCAGTGTTAGTGTACTGCTTTGAAAAATACTGATTATAAATTTTAAGTATAGAGGCAAAAGTGGGCACTTTTGAAAGAAACTAATCCCTTGAAACCATGTTTGTGAACTTCATCCAGTGCTAATTTTAATGCATTTTCCAGGTAAAAGGGAACAGGTTATTTTAACATCCATTTCAAGAATGAAATTTTTTTTTGTATTTGAGATTATCTTGCATGTGCTTTTATGAAAAACAAAGCAAAACATTAAAAAAAAAATTCTGCATTAAAAGATCTCCATGTTAAACTCCAGCCACATAGTCTAAGTGTAGAGTCTTAACAGGAAGTTTAAATGAGGAGAAAAAGAGAAACAATTTTATCTTCTTATTCCTTATTGAATGATGTTACACAGTTCAAGGTTAGTGCACTCAAAGGTAGGGAGTTGCACATGCAGTTTTCAAAGATTCATTCTGCTCGCAGGTGATGCTTTTGTATTTGAAAGGAATATATTCAGCCAAGAGCAAAAATATTCATTATTCTGTTTTCTCTAAAAACAGAAAATCTCAGTATTTTCTATCTCCTTTATTGTATGTGGAGAACAAAATGTAGCCTTGAAGTAACTTTGCAACTATGCAGAGTGAGTAAAAGATGTATACCAGTTGAATAATGACGGTGACCAAAGCACTGTTTATCCAAAATATATATATATAATAATATTTTTTACAAAGTGTTGTCTTACTTCACACACATTCTTATGCAGAACAGGATAAAGAGGATTGTTACCCAGTTCAGCATCAGCCCAAATGTACACAATTTATTCTTTTTTTGTCATCTACTTCCCATCTGTATCAGAATTTCACTAAGAAGTCCATTAGTGTGTCCTGTCACTCTGATCACCTCCTAGACCTGTAAAGTGGGTCTAAGTTCATGTTGATAGATTTATGTCATACCTTCAGGGACAAGAATTAGACATCTTTCAGTTCAGTTCAGTTCTGTTCAGTCGCTCAGTCGTGTCCGACTCTTTGTGACCCCATGAACTGCAACATGCCAGGCCTCCCTGTCCATCACCAACTCCTAGAGTTCACTCAAACTCATGTCCATCGAGTTGGTGATGCCATCCAGCCATCTCATCCTCTGTTGTCCCCTTCTCCTCCTGCCCCCAATCCCTCCCAGCATCAGAGTCCTTTCCAATGAGTCAACTCTTCGCATGAGGTGGCCAAAGTACTGGAGTTTCAGCTTTAGCGTCGTTCCTTCCGAAGAACACCCAGGACTGATCTCCTTTAGAATGGACATCCTTAGCTACCTCATAATTTGGAGGATGACTTAAGATTTCAAGATTGGAAGAGCATTCTATATTTTATTCTCCTTAAGCTTGTAATGCTTCACTTAATATAGTGACTTCTTTTCGGATGAATTTCATAGACTTGGAGAACAATAAACAAAACTATCTGGTGCTTCATGCTCCCCCGATATTTCTAAATGGTTCAATAGTTTGAGTACAAATACTTCATTTGTATTGTACAAAGTAAAGACTTAACAGTTAGAGAATGGAGGAGAAAGATAGATATAGCATGGCAGTCTTGATTGACATAACTGGGTTAGATTCCTCTACAGGGAAGAGGTTGTCAAGAAGCAGTTAGATACCTGCTTGCACAAGTCAATTTTAACTGGATTGTCACTCTAACAAAGAAAATTTTCTCCCTACCTTTTCTGCAAGACATTAATTTTCCATTAAAAGGGTTTATTAGTTTGGTATTAAGAGATTGTTTTACTTAGTCATCTTTCAAATATCTGCATCATAAATCTTCCTCAAAGGATGGTGATGGTAAGTTCGAACAATCCAAAAAAGCAAGTATTTTGGAATGATTTACTTATAGTTCTGCAGTACATTTTATTTACTTCAGTAAGCTTAGTTTCATTGTTGTTTAAGTAACATTAGTGTCCATTATTTGTTCACACTCTGGCAAGGGGTAAGGGAAAAGAGAGAATACCTGGACACTGGCTTGAACTTTAACATTCTCTACTATTAAGATGAGTTCTAGGATGTTTCCACTTCTATAGAATGTGGTGTTTGTCTAATATTTCCTGGGTTTGTGTTCTCAAAGCAAAGCTGGCACATTTATAATGTCTGCACATTATTAAATCTCACAGAGTTGCAGTTGTTTTTCTATTTTAATATTCATGTATTCATTTTAACTGATATTTATTAAATTCTTAATTTGTATATGATATAATGATATAAGAGATACTTTTAAAACTATAAGCAAGGTGAAAAAACAGCCTTCAGAATGGGAGAAAATAATAGCAAATGAAACATCTGACAAACAACTAATCGCAAAAATATACAAGCAACTCCTGCAGCTCAATTACAGAAAAATAAATTACCCAATCAAAAAATGGGCCGAAGAACTAATAGACATTTCTCCAAAGAAGGCATAAAGATGGCTAACAAACACACGAAAAGATGCTCAGTTCAGTTCAGTTCAGTCGCTCAGTCATGTCCGACTCTTTGCAACCCCATGAATCACAGCACACCAGGCCTCCCTGTCCCTCACCAACTCCTGGAGTTCACTCAGACTCGCGTCCATCGAGTCAGTGATGCCGTCCAGCCACCTCATCCTCTGTCGTCCCCTTCTCCTCCTGCCCCCAATCCCTCCCAGCATCAGAGTCTTTTCCAATGAGTCAACTGTTCGCATGAGGTGGCCAAATTACTGGAGTTTCAATTTTAGCATCATTCCTTCCAAAGAAATCCCAGGGCTGATCTCCTTCAGAATGGACTGGTTGGATCTCCTTGCATTCCAAGGGACTCTCAAGAGTCTTCTCCAACACCACAGTTCAAAAGCATCAATTCTTCAGCATTCAGCCTTCTTCACAGTCCAACTCTCACATCCATACATGACCACTGGAAAAACCATAGCCTTGACTAGATGGACCTCACTCATTATCAGAGAAATGCAAATCAAAACCACAATGAAGTACCATTTCAAGCCAGTCAGAATGGCTGCAATCCAAAAGTCTACAAGCAATAAATGCTGAAAAGGGTGTGGAGAAAAGGGAACCCTCTTACACTGTTGGTGGGAATGCAAACTAGTACAGCCACGATGGAGAACAGTGTGGAGATTCCTTAAAAAACTGGAAATAGGACTGCCTTATACCCAGCAATCCCACTGCTGGGCATACACACCGAGGAAACCAGAATTGAAAGAGACACATGTACCCCAATGTTCATCACAGCACTGTTTATAATAGCCAGGACATGGAAGCAACCTAGAAGTCCATCAGCAGATGAATGGATAATAAAGTGGTGGTACATATACACAATGGAGTATTACTCAGCCATTAAAAATAATACATTTGAATAACATCTAATGAGGTTGATGAAACTGGAGCTGATTATACAGAGTGAAGTAAGCCAGAAAGAGAAACACCAATATAGTATACTAATGCATATATATGGAATTTAGAAAGATGGTATTGATAACCCTGTATGTGAGACAGCAAAAGAGACACAGTTGAATAGAACAGTCTTTTGGACTCTGTGGGAGAGGGAGAGGGTGGGATGATTTGGGAGAATGGCATTGAAACATATATATTTCATATATAATATCATATATGAAATGAATCACCAGTCCAGGTTTGATGCATGATACAGGATGCTTGGGGCTGGTGCACTGGCATGACCCAGAGGGATGGTATGGGAAGGGAGAGGGGTTCAGGATGGGGAACATGTGTACACCCATGGTGAATTCATGTTGATGTATGGCAAAACCAATACAATATTGTAAAGTAATTAGCCTCTGATTAAAATATATAAATTAAAATTAAAAATAAATAAAACTAAACTCAACTTTGTAGCCTAGGGGTTACTTGGTGACTCTGATGTCAAGAATCTGCCAGCAATTCGGGAAACCTGGATTCAATCCCTTGGTTGGGAAGATTCCCTGGAGAAGAGAATGGCAACTCACTCCAGTATTCTTGCCTGGAGAATCCTGTGGACAGAGGAGTCTGGTGGGTTATAGTCCATGGGGTCTCAAGGAGTCAGAGATGACTAAGTGATTAACACTTCCAACTTTTTTTAGCCTAATTAGAGAGATGACACACATACAAGTAAAGCAGAAGATAACATAGATCAACTGTCATAGAGGGATAGGAGAATGTGCTACTAAGGGTTCAAATGAGGATGAGCTCATATCAGCAAAATCCCATTATTATAAGCCTGTGGGGCTATCCTAATTCTGTTGGTATACTTAATGTTATTTGGTGCTTTTCACCAAGCTCTGGGGGAAATGGCATTATATTAAATTAATTACCCTTGATTAGTGTAATGTTTTTCCACTTTTCTAAGGCTTTATCTTTTGGACATCAAATTATGAAAATGATATGGAACTGTCTGTGTGTACATTCTATTTGCAATTTTGTTTAATGTAAATATATATGGACAGACTGAAAGGAAGGCTATAAAATATGACAATTTTAATTTCAAAATTGTAAAAAATATTATCGTTTTATATATATATATATATATATATATACACACACACACACATACATTTAAGTAAATAATGTACAGGTTTGATATCTTGACTTTCTAAACATGGAAAAAAATGATTACTGACATGACCCATTTTGTGGTTACTTGGCACAAATAAAATTGCATCCATAGCAGTACTTTTTCATAGTACTGAGAATTAAGGAAAAAAGATGCAGTAAAGTAAATAACACCATGCCTAGCATAGTGTAAACTCATAATAAATCTTACTCCTAATAATTATTACTGATTTTATTTGGTCCATAGCATCCTGCAGACTAAGTGAAAAGGCAGATTTCAGACTGTTCTCTGTTTTGTTTTCTGCCATGAAAAATAGTGGGACAAACCTCAACTATAACAGTTAAATGTGCATATTAAAAATTGGCTGCACCATTATAAGGAGGAGAAATGCAGCTATACTCAGTATAGATCCTCTGAGTGTTGATGGTAATAGAAAGCCTGACCATTTCTTCCTGTTCATTTCTCCACATAAACATTAATCCATAGTTGCTAACATGTACTACCTCACTCTCTAGGATCCTGGAGATCCTAGAATATTCTCCCTAATCGTACAGCTTTGGAATCTAAGCTGGATCATTTTCATGAAGTTGTGTCCTTATTCCTGTCTCCTTATAGTTATGATTTTACCTAATTTCTCTGCCTGCATGCTCACAGCTCAGTACTCACTTGGTCTTCAAGGTGTTAAGCAACTTTTTCAGTGTACAGACAGGTAGACTAGTAGTGGTGCCTGCTCATACAGTTGAACCCAGAGATTTTCAAAGCTTCTTTTATGTTGGAAGTGTTATCTCCTGCCAGGAATCTATTATATGCTAGCTTTTAAGGATAAGGAACAATATCAGTCTTATTTACAATGGTATTCCTGGAGTCTGACTCTGTATGTATTCCCGGAGTCTGACTCTGTATTTGGCACAAAGAAAGCTTCAATCATTGTCAGATCAACCACTTAATTGTTAATTTTGAAACCTCAGTCATAAAAATTTTAAAAAACCTTCAATTATATCTAAATATATAGATTCAATATGAAAGAAGAATGAAGTAATTATTGTGCCTGTTTCTCAGTGCCAATCTTTTTCACATGGGTCAGTCCTGAAATCCATTTTTACAGAGAGTGAAACATATGACTGACCATCAGCCATTACGTCTGAATGTCACAACACAGAGAACTAAGGAATCCAAATAGGAAACCTTCAGGTAACTTAGCTTAAGTGTAATAATAAAATAAAATTTTATATCCTTTATGTTTAAATAAACCTTTAAAACAGTTTTGCATGTAAGAAAATCCAAAGGCTGATCTTTAAAATTTTTTATATTTGGTCTAGTGGTCCAGAAATTGCTTGAAGAACTCATAATTCCAGACTGTAGTCAGTGAATCAGGATCTCAGGTCAGGCCAGATCCCTAAGCTGTGATTACCCCCATTCTGTGATACTGCCACCTTCCCAAAGCAACTCAGGATTAAGTGGATAGATCAGGATAAAAGCAAAACGTGGAACATTTGCAATAGTGTTACTGAACTCAGGTTTGACTGCTTTTTGCTGAAGGATCCAATACTGAGAGACTCATGTTGGGTAAAAGGAAATATAGTTTTACTGAGGAAGCCAACAGTTATGGGGAGACAGTGAATTCATGTACCAAAGAACCAATCCCCCCACTTCCCAGTTTTTGCTAGGAGATAATATAGGGAAAAGAAGAAAGGGCTGTGTGTGTGAGGGGGGTAAACTTCTGTTTTCCAAGGTGATTGCCTCCATCATGCAGTTTCAAATAGCCTTCTTGTCTCTTGTATGATTGGAATATTATCTGAGACATAAATCTCTGGTCAGCTAGTCCTCTGGCTCCAGCCAGTCTGGGGTTGTCATACTTGAGGTCAGCATACAGCTGACATCTTCCACATGGTGGGAGTTTAAGTATCTTCACTATGGCTCAAAGGATATAACTCAAAATATTATCTATAGCCCTTGAGGAGAAACTAAATGTCTTTGATTCTGTTTAATGGATAAACTACTATTTTCTCTTGTTTGATTGTTTTCCTTTGCTTCTGCATTTTCTCATCTCTATAATTAATCTTTAGAATTGATGAAGGCTTAGGTGGTTAAAATTCTCTTACAAACAAAAAGCAGGTGTGGGACACATTGGTTGGGGGGAGTGGTCTTTCCCAGGAAGGCCCCATAGAATCTTGCTTGCTTATAATACCATTAAAGACCTCTTGGACTTGTTACCTCTTAACTGCTCTTTAAGGTGCTTAGATTTGCCTTCCTATGATGGCGATGCACATGCTTAATCTGTTTCACTTTAAGTATCTTCAGGAAACAATTTAAACCATGAACATTCCAGATAATAATAATTTTCTCAAGTAACTTCCTCTAACCTCCTGACTAGTTTCAGTTACAAATACTACATCCTAATTTCCTCTGTTATTATCACAAAGGATAAATAATGAGTGAATATAATTATCTGATTTTCTGTATTGATGCAGCTTAAGGCAGCTGGATTTTGAAATTTTGTCATTTAACTATATCTTATGAAAAATACATTTGCAATTTCAGTTATTTAAAATTCACTTCTAAAGTTAACAGTTAATAAAAATGTATTTTAGGTTATTAATATGTCTGTTTAGACTTCTTTAGCCATGAAGATCTTTAAGTTGCCCCCTAATTTATTCCCTTCTTTCCTTTCTTTTTTTTTCGATAGTGAAAACTCACTCACTTACTCAGTCACCATTATGATGAAATAATCCTCAGGATTCTCTTCCTGTGTGCTACTAAACAATAAGCAAATTATGGTTTTCCTAGGTCCTTTTCTTTAATGGTTTCATGGTCCTCTCTTGATAATGCCTCTATTCCTTTTAGTTTTCACTTTCAAATCTAGAAGCTATCTATTTGTCAATAAAATTATACACTGAGATACTGGAAGGCTCTGAAAGTTCCCATGTATAGGGAAAATTAGTGCAACATATAAAACTGAAAAACATTTTATCTGAACAAGTAGTTAATTTCCGTTACAGCATAGGTCAAAGTGTGAATTATTTGTTTCTCATTTCTTTCCCTTCCTATTTCACTGAGATATAATTGACATATAACATTGGATTGGTTGTAGGTATACAATGCTTTGATTTGATATATGTATATATTGTAAACTGATTAACAAAATGAATTCAGTCAACATCTATCACCTCCCATAGATTTTTCTTGTGATTAAAATTTTTAAGATCTACTCCCTTAGCAACTTTAAAAAATAAAATACAGTATTGGTTTTAAAAATTATTTTAATCATTTTTATTGATGATTAACTAACATATAATAGTGTATTAGTTTCTGGTACACAACATAATGATTTGATATTTGTGTATATTACAAATGTTCAGGTCTAGTTAGCATTTATCCCCATACATAGTTATACTTAATTTCTCCTGAGGAGGAGTTTGGTATTGATTACTATAGTCACCTCGCTGTATGTTACATCCCCAGAACTTATGTATCTTATAATTGGAGGTTTATACCTTTTGGTCACCCTCACCCATTTCACTCCCTCTTTGTTGTTGTTGTTTACTCACTCAGTCATATCTGACTCTTTGCAACCACATGTAGTATAGCCCATCAGTCTCCTCTGTCCTTGGAACAATACTGGAGTGAGTTCCATTTCCTTCTCCAGAGGATCTTCCTGACGCAGGGATCGAACCCGTTTCTCCTGTGTCTCCTGCAGTGCAGGCAGATCCTTTACCACTGAGCTACTGGCAATTGCCAAATGGTTCTAAGTTTGATTTTTTTTAAATTCCACTTATAAGTGAGATAATACAATGTTTTATTTTTCTCTGTTTGACTTATTTCACTTAGCAGAATGCCCTCAAACTTAGTGCAGCCTCAGATGGCAAGATTTCCTTTTCTTAGTGACTGAATAATGTTCCACATTGTCTTTATCCATTTATCCTGCAATGGATAATTAGATTGTTTCCATGCCTTGGCTATTGTACACAATGCTTTAGTAAACACTGGAGGTGTAGGTATTTTTTTGAGATAGTAATTCGTTTTCCTTTAGGTGACAGACAAAGAGAAGGAAAATGATGTTTGCCTGCCTTCCTAGTCTTTGGAGAGGATTGTAATCAGCTCTTAGAAGTACCTTAAATTAGAAACCTGACCCTCAGGCCCCATTTCTTGAGACGTGCAAATAACCTTTTTACAGGGGGAGAGGTGCCTCAAGCAAAATAGGTGCAAAAGCCAAAGCACCAGGTGAGTAGCCAAGCTCTTTCCAGCGAGACACCAATGGCCTGGGGTGTAGCAGGCAGGGATTACAAAGATAACACTTGTCAACCTCCTTGGTCTCTGGAGAGTAGTGAACCTCTTGTGTTCAGTCACTAAGTCATGTCTGACTCTTTACAACACCATGGACTGCATCATTCCAGGCTTCCCTGTCCTTCACTATCTCCTGGAGTTTGCTCAAACTAATGTGCATTGAGTCAGCAGTGCCATCCAACCATGTCATCCTCTGTTACCCACTTCTCCTCTTGCCCTAAATCATTCCCAGCATCAGAGTTTCTCCAATGAGTTGGCTTTTCACATCAGGTGACCAGAGTATTGATGCTTCAGCTTCAGCATCAGTGCTTCCAATGAATATTCAGGGTTTATTTCCTTTAGGATTGATTGGGTTGATCTCCTTGCTCTCCAAGAGACCCTCAAGAGTCTTCTCCAGCACAGTATTTCAAAAGCATCAATTCTTTGGCATTCAGCCTTCTTTATGGTCCAACTCTCACATCCATACATGACTACTGGAAAAACCATAGCTTTGACTAGATGAACCTTTGTCAGCAAAGTAATGCCTCTCCTTTTTAATATGCTGTCTAAATGGTCATAGCTTTTCTTCCAAGGAGCAAGCATCTTTTAATTTCATGGCTTCAGTCACCCTCTGCAGTGATTTTGGAGCCCAAGAAAATAAAGTCTGTCACTGTTTCCATTGTTTCCACATCTGTTTGCCATTTAGTGATGGGACCAGATGCCATGATCTTAGTTTTCTGCATGTTGAGTTTTAAGCCAACTTTTTCACTCCTCTCTTTCCCATTCATCAAGAGGCTCTTTTAGTTCTTATTCCCTTTCTGCCAAAAGGGTGGTATCATCTGTATATCTGAGATTATTGATATTTCTCCCAGAAATCTTGATTACAGCTTGTGCTTCATCCAGACTGGTGTTTCACATGATGTACTCTGCATATAAGTTAAATAAGCAGGGTGACAATATACAGCATTGATGTACTCCTTTCCCAATTTGGAACCAGTCTGTTGTTTCATGTGCAATTCTAACTGTTGCTTCTTCAGATTTCTCAGGAGGCAAGTCAGGTGGTCTGGTATTCCCATCTCTTTCAAAATTGTCCACAGTTTATTGTGATCCACACAATAAAGGGCTTTGGCATGGTCAATAAAGCAGAAGTAGATGTTTTTCTGCACCTCTCTTGCTTTTTCCATGATCTGACAGATGTTGGCAACTTGATCTCTGGTTCGTCTCCATTTTCTAAATGCAGCTTGAACATCTGGAAGTTCATGGTTCACATACTGTTGAAGCCTGGCTTGGAGTTTGAGCATTAATCTGCTAGTGTGTGGAATGAGTACATTTATGCAGTACTTTGAACCTTCTTTGGCATTGCCTTTCTTTGGGATTGGAATGAAAACTGAGCTATATATGTGTCTATATGTGTGTGTGTTTATATATTTACTATAATATTATAAATGGATGCAAGCCCTGTTGGCTTTGAGAGTTAGGTGTCTGGGGTTTTGTCTCTCAGGTGGAAGACTTAAAAGTTGGAGTACTAGAACTTAGGTCCGAGCCCTTCACTGCTTGGCGAGAAGGTATTAGTCGTGAGTGCCTTCTTAATTGTTTCTTGTGCCAGGGCTGGATTTATGGTAAGATTGTATCTCAGCCGCTCCTCCTCCCTTTTGATGTGGGTTTTTTTCCCTCAGTAGCCAGATATGCAGGATATCACTCAGCCAAGCTTCTGGATTTCTTTCAGAGGGAGTTATTCTGCTTGCTTCCTGGTTAGCTCAGCTTGTAAAGAATCTGCCTGCAAGGCAGGAGACGATGGTTTGATTCCTGGGTCAGGAAGTACCCCTGGAGAAGGGGTAGGGTACCCACTCCAGTATTCTTGGGCTTCTCTGTGGCTCAGACAGTAAAGAATCCACCTGGGAGACCTGGGTTCAAACCCTAGGTTGGAATATCCCTTGGAGGTAGGCATAGCAACCCACTCTAGTATTCTTGCCTGTAGAATTGGCATGGACTAAGGAGCCTGGGATCGTAGAGTTGAACATGGCTGAATGACTAAGCACATGGATGTGGACAGGAGAATTTAGAGGCCTTCCATGTTGCCAACTGAAGCACTTTATGCATTTCTGATTCTATCCCTGTAAATTGATAATAGAATAAGATCTTGATTATAAGAATAAAAGGTTGACTGCTTAAGCAGTCTGAAATACCTATTAGATATTTGTTATAATTGTTATGCAAATAACACTTCTTTCTGTGATGTTTTGTTTTTAAATGGGAAAAGCATGATGGGGACAAACTTGCCATCTCAAATAGTGAGATGGAGTGACAGAATTCATGACTGTTGAAATGTTTTGTGACATAAAAGATTCAATGTGATATGTTAAAAGGTGTAGGATCATAAGCAATCACCTTTTTAAAGTACTTTTAAAATATTGTTTAAAAATAAAATTGGAGCAGTGATTTAAGTTACGTGACAAAATAGTGTGTGAATAATCAGTTTCACATACAGTTTTTGAAAACAGGCATTAGTATTACTAGTATTATTTATATTTTATATACTAGCCTTTTAAAATGTCCATATGTCTATTATATTTTCAACTTTTATTTCTGACCTGGAAATAGTCTTAGGGAACATATTATTTATTAAGGATTAATGTCTGCGGAGGCAGGGGATGCCTCTAAGTAAGTGCTCAAATTCAACTATTCGTACTTAAATGATCTAGTTATGATATATTTGGAAGGATAGAGTTTTATTTTAGAAGCGAGGTGAGATTTTTCATCTTTAGTTCTCCTCTTGAAATAGTCTGCCAGATTGATGGAGCTTCATTTAGGGCTCATCAGAAACCGTGAACACTGCAGTATGGTTTGATTATAGTGCTAAATATCAAGCAACACAGACAAAAATACCATTTAGCCAGGTGTGGCTTATGCATATGGTGAATAAAAAATATTTTATTCAAAATTTGAGATAATTCATTTTGTACAGAAAGCATATGATAAGGGTCTTAGCAAAAAAATATTAATACATCATTGTAAATTATTTTGGTAAAATTTTTTTATTAAAGAAACATTAGTAATAAATCACTTAGAAATGAGGGAATATTGAATAATCTGTGTCTCTCACATCTTCTTATCTCAAATGCCTAGAACTGTAATAAGAGTCTTAAATTAGAGAAATGCCTTGTTAAATAAAAAAGAACCATTTAATTTAAAGTGAGGCATCTGCGAACCTTCACCACACTAATACACGTGTATCTAAGGATTACCAAGAAAAAAATCTGCATTTGATCAGAGAATCTTTAAATTGTAAATAATTCACCCACTATTATTTGGAGGTTAAAATCCATAGGAGTTAGTAATTCTGGATTACTACTTCCCATTTTAAAATTTTCATGATTTCAGTCCTTTGCTGTATTTAAAGTAAATACATGCATGTATGATCATTGTGAAGAGCAATATAAAACTTTGGTGCTATTATGATGACTTTTTTTTTTTGCCCTTATCATTATCACTGTTACCAGCTGGTATCTAGTGCTATTTCCCTGATAGATGCTGGAGGTCTAATATCTCCTGAGTAAAGGTGAAGAGAAAAACCCTGGCTACACAATCTGAATCTGGATTGCTCTGAAATCTCACATAGGAGACTTTGAAAGCAAGTTTTCTCTTTTTCTCAGCTCAAGGTACCTAATTTCTGGAGTTTCTTTCCACAGAGCTATGTGTCTGATGAATAGCACAAGCATAACAACAGAGCTTTGCATGTCCGAGTATTTTGTTTAGTTTTTACTTTTTCTAGGTTGATGAAAGATGGTAGGGGAAGCAGCAGGCTGGAGTTCTCTTGACAGTTCAGTCTCTAACACAAACATATAGAAGTCATGTTCTTCCTCTTCATCATGTCATTCATTTTCAGTGGCTCAAACCCCTCTCAAACTCTTCAAAACCCCCCTCCCTAGTTGAAATCAAACAAGTTCTAATGGACTCTGCCTCAAATTTCATGATGATTTTCCTGATACAGTGCCATCAAAAAGTGTGGTTTCCAAAGCTAAAGCCACTGTGAGCGAGATAGAAGCAGTACATTTTGAGCTAATATCTTCAACTCCACTTATTTAGATTTCTCCAGTGTTTTCAGCTACTCTTAAATGAAAGGAAAATATGAAATATACCTTTCCAGAGCATTCCTTCCTTTATTTTGTCTCTCTTTCACCCCCTAAGATCTGACTATATCCTCAAGATCTGGCTAAGGTAGACATTTTCAAATTTTCTAGCTTATCTTTATTCCTTCTGTCTTCTCATTTGATGCATACACTATCTCTACATGTTGGTTGAATGAATAAACAAATCAATGAATAAATTAATGGCTCCATAGATGGGTTTTAAGGACTATTAAGCAGCTTATACGTGTATGATGAATCATCCAGGATGACTTTTCATATAAAGAATTATAATTTCAATTTTAAATATAATCAAAGGTAATTATCTTAATTGATATAGTTATACCTTTGAATGCATTTTAACACTAACAATCACCTGTATTTTATGGTTTCATAAGCTTTCTTTACTGATTTCACATATCTACTAATAAGATAATCATCTATAAGTTATATATCACATATTGTTTCATGGAGATTTTCTATAACATATTTTGGAATTGGAATCTTGTAGAAAATTCTCATTAATTTTGTGATTGTTTGGCCATATAAAAGTTTCTGATAAAACCTTTTTATGTGAGTTAATCCTAGCCAACTGTACAAAGTGCTACTGAATTAGTATGATGTAAGTATTGATTGATGAGTTTCAAGCATCTAATAGCTAATCCATCTTAAGATGAATTTATAGTCTTTGAGAATCCTAATTTCTGATGTTCAGGTTTTAAAGAGCTGATATGTAATTTGAAAATGAAACAAAGTAAAAGACATACTGGAAATTTTTTTTTAAGTTTAGTGTTAGGAAGGAAATAATGACTAGCTCTCATTTTTTATGTTATCTACAAAATTACGTGTCTTCATAAATTTTAATTAGAAAATCTTTTAAATTTTGTTTTCATTTTGCTTAACTTTTATCTGAAGAGTTAAAGAGTTAGAGAGGGTTGTTCATGTTTTAAGATTTTATAGAGATGCACTGTGCATTCACAGCCTTTGTACTTCAAGTCTCCATTATATGCTCAGTCTAGATTGTATCATGCCCCCGGCCCTGCTTTTCCAAAACACTCCTATATGGTAACAGAGAGAAACAGTGACTATATGAGCTCTGGGAAATAATCTGTTAACTTGATAACTACCCCTATATATTGCCTCAATGCTAATGAAATGAATTGGGTAAAAGGATATTCTCCTCAAGGCACTTTTTCTCATTTCAAAAGACAGTTTCTGTCATGTGTTTGCATTTGTAGATTTATGGCATTTTTAGGACCTTAAATACATCTCTACCTTTTACTAGTCATAAAAAAGACATTTATTAAAATTTATTTTATTAAGATTCTTATATTGACTTTACAGCTTTATATATTAAAACAACAGGAAATAGGAAAGTGGAAATAGTAATTTTAAATACGCAGAATATATTGTCTTTTATATTGTAATTGAGGTTTAGTTTGAAATGAAATTGTTCTTTTATAGAAATACAGTTCTAGAAAAATACAGGAAAGGAATCTTAATGTTATATATTACTCAGCTTTCTGATACTCAAACAGTCAAGGTAATCTAGTTTAAAACTGCCACTTTTTCAAATTATTGACTCAAGAAAACATACTGAATTTACTTATTATAGATGCAACATCTTAGAGTAGAATGAAGAGTTGAGATTTCTGGCGGTTTTATGAGAATTTCTTGAGATTTCTGGGGGTTACTGAATTGAAGATCTTGTAAGGATATCTTCTTAATCAAGTTATTTGTCTATTCTTGAGGTTAATTATCTTCTGGGTTTTACTAGCCAAATAAGGCTGATGCTCAAATAAACATATTTTTACTGACAATCATATATGCTAAACAATGATTTGCTTAGAAGTATAATTGAGGGTGAGTGTATGATGCTATTGGTGGTATGTGGTGATATTTCCAGGGGAAAGACAAATAAACCTCTCTTTCAGTAGACACGTTTAATTTTACACAGGATTCAATCATTTGTACTATTCCAGGTACATGGAAATTATGTAGAAAAATGGAATGTGTATATTTAGTGTAATAGAACTAAATTTAAAACATAGTATTTTTATTTTATAGTAATTTGATGAAGTATTTCCATTTGAAATTTTATGCTTTAAACATTTTTATAACATATTTTTCTTATACTTTATCTAGATTTTGCCAGCCTTATAGTCATCCATATATCAGTTTTTTGTACTGCAAATTAATAAATACTTCTTATTTATCAGATCACTTTGAAAGAAAAGAATAAAAATTTATATTCCATGATATGTATTATCTGCATATGTTGGGCATGACTGCTGTATCACACATATGCTGATTCATACATTTTAATTGTCAATTTTATTGTATTTTTACTGTATTTTGAAAACGCTGATTTTTTTCATTCTTTCTCTACCTTAACCTTTTATTTATTTATCACTTTAGAATCAAACTTGGATTGCTTTATTGCATATTAATGCAGTGAGGGCAAACCAACATATTTGGAGATGACTTGAACAGATTCTTTATCACTCCCTTAGGGAAACTGTATTGCTGATCTCATGGAAATTAACTTTTAAATACAGAAAAGGGTTCTAAAGAAAGTCATTTTGACCATTTAAGTGGTAAATTTTACCACTTCTGTTTATGTGAATCTAAGTAAATATGTTCCTCATCATAAAGAAGCAGAAGTAATTAATAGTATTGCAATTCATTTTCAGTTTGAAAAAAGTGTGAGCATCTATTATGTTCCAGGGACTGTATTAGATGCTAATGACACAGAATGAGTTAAAGTTGACTTAATCTCCAGACTCAAGTAGCAGGCTAAGCAAAGCACAGAGAAAAGTCCTGTGTGAACAAAGGCTGCTTAATCTATTATCTCGATAAGAAATGTGAAGCCTTTGGGGAAGGAAAGGGGAAAGTGCCATCTTTTTCACCAGGCATCTTCCTGTTATCTGGGACTGAGCAGCAGAAAATTTTATGTTAGTAAATGTACTAGGTAAAAACAGCCTATTTTCTATTTCAGTAAGCTAGTACATAGGAAGGATGTAAAATTTTCCTAAAGTAGATTCAGTATTAGCTTAAGTTTTTACAGCCTGAACCTGGGACAGACATGCTTATCGGAGGAGAGATTGTTACACTGGGGTTGTAAGAATCACAATAATCAAGGGTGCAGAGTACTGAGACCACTCCTTAAGCCCCACTTGCGGACATAATGATTCTCCATTTCTGATATATGTAATACAAAAATGGAGACTAAAGTTAGATTTTCAAGGACAGTTCTCTCCTGTCTTTTGAATACTGTATAAAATATCTGAAGATTCCTATTAATTTGCCTTTCAAAGTATACCTCTTACATTATGTTTTGCATGTTAAAAGTAGCACCACACACACACACACACACACACACACACACACACACTCACTTCAATTATATTTGATCAACAGAACATAATCGTAACAATTTCATGTTAGTTACAAACTATTCTGTTAAAAGACTTGGCCAGTTTGTTCAAAACAGCAAATCATGTTATTTTAAGATAGATTCTTCAAAAATATTTTCTTAAAGACATGTTTTCCTTATTCATCATACAAGCTTTATGATTATGTTGTGGTAATAAGAAATGTATTTTCTCTAAAAATGTGGCAGCTCATTCTTCATTCAGTGCTGTTAGAAATGTTAGGTCACAAATATTATATACTGCATTTATTAATACAATAAAATTGCCTGTGCATGACCCTGCAGCTGGAGAAATTAATAAGAAAGACATAAAAAATTAAAAAATAATTGATAAGAAGACTGTTTTTTGGAAACAGCTACCATTTTAAGTTCTAACCACTTAACAGATTCAAGGATAAGGACTTGGCAGATGATCTATTCTTCTACTGTAAAAACAGTGGATTATTACAGATTTGTAGGGTTTCCCTGGTAGTTCAGCCGGTAAAGAATCCACATGCAATGCAGGAGACCCCAGTTTGATACCTGGAGCAGGAAGATTCACTGAAAAAGGGATAGGCTACCCAATTCAATATGCTTGGGCTTCCCTGAAGACTCAGCTGGTAAAGAACCCGCCTGCAATGCGGGAGACCTGGGTTCGATCTCTGGGTTGGGAAGATCCCCTGGAGGAGGCCATGGCAACCCAACCCAGTATTCTGGCTGGGAGAATTCCATGGACTGTATAGTCCATGGGGTCACAAAGATTGTTACTTAATCATCAAATCACTTTATCAACAAATTCAAGAATAAGAACTTGCAAAATGATCTGTCCTTTACTGTAAAATGGTGGATTTATAAATTTGTTGAACTGACAATTTAAAGGTAATTTTATTTAAGGAGAGCAAAACTTTACTAACTGATATAAATTATTTCATCAAAGGTAAACAGTATTATAGCATTTCATTTACAGCAGACAATAAATAAATTACAAAGGAAGAAAATATGAGAAAAAATACATAGCATCTGTTGCCTGAAAGGGCATATTATTTAAAATAATCCTTATAGTTTGGAAGTAATGAAGGAGTCAGTCAGTTCAGTTTCTCAGTCATGTCTGACTCTTTGCAACCCCACGGACTGCAGCACACCAGGCTTCCCTGTCCATCACCAACTCTCAGAGCTTACTCAAACTCATGTCCATCGAGTTGGTGATGCCATGCAACCATCTCATCCTCTGTCATCCTCTTCTCCTGCCTTCAATCCTTCCCAGCATCAGGGTCTTTTCCAGTGAGTCAGTTCTTTGCATCAGGTGGCCAAAGTATTGGAGCTTCAGCTTCAGCATCAGTCCTTCCAGTGAATATTCAGGAATGATTTGCTTTAGGATGAACTGGTTGGATCTCCTTGCTGTCCAAGGGACTCTCAAGAGTCTTCTCCAACACCACAGTTCAAAAGCATCAATTCTTCAGCCCTCAGCTATCTTTATAGTCCAACTCTCACATCCATACATGACTACTGGAAAAACCATAGCTTTAACTAGATGGACCTTTGTCAGCAAAGTATTGTCTCTGCTTTTAAAAATGCTGTCCAGGTTCGTCAGAGCTTTCCTTCCAAGGAGCAAGCATCCTTTAATTTCATGGCTTCAGTCACCATCTGCAATGATTTTGGAGCCCCAAAAGATAAAGTATGTTACTCTTTCCATTTCTTCCCCATCTATTTTCCATGAACTGATGGGACTGGATGCCATGATCTTAGTATTTTGAGTTTTAAGCCAACGTTTTCACTCCTCTCTTTCCCATTCATCAAGAGGCTGTTTAGCTCCTCTTCACTTTCTGCCATAAGGTTAGTGTCATCTGTATATCTGAGGTTATTGATATTTCTCCCAGCAATCTTGATTCCAGCTTGTGTTTCTTCCAGTCCAGCGTTTCTCATGATGTACTCTGCATATAAGTTAAATAAGCAGGGTGACAATATACAGCCTTGACGTACTCCTTTCCCGATTTGGAACCAATCTCTTGTTCCATGTGCTATTCTGGTCCTTCTTGGCCTGCATACAGATTTCTCAGGAGGCAGGTCAGGTGGTCTGGTATTTCCATCTCTTTCAGAATTTTCCACAGTTTATTGTGATCCTCACAGTCAAAGGCTTTGGCATAATCATTAAAGCAGAAATAGATGTTACTCTGGAACTCTCTTGCATTTTCAGTGATCCAACAGATGTTGGCAATTTGATCACTGGTTCCTCTGTGTTTTCTAAATCCAGCTTGTACACCTGAAAGTTCAGGGTTAACATATTGTTGAAGCCTGGCTTGAAGAATTTTGAGCATTACTTTGCTAGCGTGAAATAAGTGCTGCTGCTGCTGCTAAGTCGCTTCAGTTGTGTCCGACTCTGTGTGACCCCATAGACGGCAGCCCATTAGGCTCCCCTGTCCCTGGGATTCTCCAGGAGTGGGGTGCCATTGCCTACTCTGGAAATAAGTGCTAGATAAGTGAAACTGTGCAGTAGTTTGAACATTCTTTGGCATTGCCTTTCTTTGGGATTGGAATGAAAACTGACCTTTTCCAGTCCTGTGGCCACTGCTGAGTTTTCCAAATTTGCTGACATGTTGAGTGCAGCACTTTCACAGCATCATCTTTAGTATTTGAAATAGCTTATATGGAATTCCATCACCTCCATTAGCTTTGTTCATAGTGATCCTTCATAAGGCCCACTTGCCTTCACATTCCAGGATTCCTGGCTCTAGGTGAGTGATCACACCATCGTGGTTATCTAGGTCATGAAAATCTTTTTTGTTTAGTTTTTCTGTGTATTCTTGCCACCTCTGCTTACTATTTTCTGCATCTGTTAGGTTCTAACCATTTCTGATAATGAAGAAAACCAGATAATTAAATATGAATGTGTGTTCCTTCTTGGACTTTGAACTACTTCCATTAGAAATAAAGTTTCAATGTGAATAAAATGAAGTTACAGTAAATTCTGAATGTAGACCTCTTTCTGCATTTGATCCCCATATTACTCATCTCTAAATGCCATAGAATATAAAGTAGTAACTAGCACTGGAGAAGGAAATGGCAACCCACTCCAGTGTTCTTGCCTGGAGAATCCCAGGGATGGGGGAGCCTGGTGGGCTGCCGTCCATTGGGTCGCACAGAGTTGGACACGACTGAAGCGACTTAGCAGCAGCAGCAGCAGCAGCAGAAGTGAAGGCTCAGTGACTGGAAATCTATATATGGTTGAATGGATAAATAAAGTTAACTATCTCCTTTTCCTTGTTCCCGTCCTCAGAACTCTTTATTCTGTATTTATTGCGATGTAATTTTTCAATCAGAGAGTGCTGTGGCAAGATAGAAAGGAATCTGAATTGACAGACATGCTGAGCACATATGCTCGCTCTGAAACTTCTTAGCTATTGTCCATTAGACAAATCACTCTACTTCCCTAAACCTATTTCTTTATCTGCAAGATGAAAGAGTTGGAATAAAATGGCCCCCAAATTTATGGTTCTTGGATTATGTAGCAGTATACTGGCCCATGTGGAACTTTTCTTTCTCTTAATCTTCAAAGTTTAACAAATTTCAGCTTTATGCTTTTCTTGGGTTTAGGAAGATAATTTATTATTACTGTTAAAAGATTCCCTACTGTGCAACAGCTGGCACAGGTGAAAGAAATTAAGTAAGAGCACAGTAGCACTGTAAGACTTCATCACCTACTCTGCTTAATTATAGAAGTCAGAACTTGAAAATTAGATTTATGAAGATAAGTTGAAATGTAGATAATATTTTTCAGGATATACAGGGTTGATGATATGTTATTTTGGAGTCTTAAATTTTCAAGTTATGCATATATGAAGAAGGATAGTATCATAAGTCTAAAAGGGAAATGGATCCTCTGGTCTCTAGGCCAATGAGTTTGATGTTAAGCCAATTAAAGTTCTAAATTTGATTAATTACCAAACTGCACACTGGGAAAATAAATTACTAGAGCTAACGTGAACTTTTTTTTAAAAAACAACTCATCCAAGCTCTAAGGACTGTGTAAAAATAATGGACTTTACACACACATATATTATATTCTTTTACATATGGTAGAGAATATGGATTAAAGTACATTTGTAACTGGTCAATCAGATCTATCAGTATAATTAATATATCAGTATAAATCTAAAGGGAGGGATTCCTTTACTAAGTGTGACCTTTTTAAAACGTGGTTTTCAATGATTAGATAGTTTCTGTCTGGATATGATATCTTCAGATATCTAGATGATGATTTACTGCTCAAATTTATATAAAATCTTTAGTATTATCTGCACTGAAGGACACCCTAAACTAAGAATAAATTTTGTAAAGCCCAGAGTTTTACATTTGACTTTTAACATTAGAAAACAAACTAAATAGGAAGGCTGAAAAACTTAACTCATTAGTACTTCATATGAAGATTACCAAATCAAGAAGATTAGCAAAAAAATCTTGGGTTTCATTAGTAGAAATATAGATTTTAGACAAAATCAGGTAAGATTCCTGTTCTACACTATCGGTCAGACTTTTCATGTCAAACATTTCTTATAGAGAGTATGTTTCATAGAACAATTGTTTAACTGAAATTAATCCAGGAAAGTAATTATATTGTTGAAAGTTCTCAAAGCCATATGTAGTGGTCCATGGATATTTTTACTACACAACATTACTCAGTTTTCTATTGGTAACCATAATTCTGTTTTCCTCCTGGGAATCAAGACTCCTTCCATTCTCATTCCTAACTTTTTAGAGTGAAGTTAACTCCATAGTCTGCTTTGAGGGCAGGTCAGGAAAAATATCTGAAATAGTGTTATGCTCAGTGCAAATGCACTTTGCGGACATGCTTGTTGTTTATGGTCTGTGTCTATTCTGACTGATTATTGGTAATTTTCATTCTGATTAGCTTATATCCAGCAAATATACATATAGATCCTCCATATTTAAGTTAATCTGTTTGCTCAGCTCACACCAATTTCATGATTATGAGATTTTTGTTGTCTGAAAACCATGAGAGTTTTACTTCTTTTCCAATCTGGATCCCTTTTATTTCTTTTGCTTCTCTGCTTGCCATAGCCAGGACTTTGAGAACTATATTGAATAAAGTGTTCAGTGTGGGCACCCTTGTCTTATTCTTGATCTTAGAGGGAATACTTTCAGTTTTTCATCTTTGAGAATAATGTTTGCTGTGTGTTTATCATATATGGCCTTTGTTGTGTTGACGTAGGTTCCTTCTGTGCCCATTTTTTGAAGAGTTTTTTTAAATCATAAATGAGTGCTGAATTTTGTTGAAGGCTTCTTCTGCATCTATTGAGATTATCATATGGTCTATGATTTTTATGTTTAAATTTGTTAATATAGTGTATCACATTGATTGGTTTGCATATTTTACATCCCTGGGATAAACACAGCTTGATCACAGTGTATGAGCTTTCTAATGTGTTGCTGAATTCTGTTTGCTAAAATTTTGTTGAGGATTTTTGCATCTATGTTCAACAGTGATATTGGCCTGTAGTTTTCTTTTTTGTGTGTTGTCTTTGTCTGGTTTTGGTATCAGGGCGAGGGTGGCCTCGTAGAATGAATTTGGAAGAGTTCCTTCCTCTGCAGTTTTTTGGGAAGAGTTTTAGAATGATAGGCATTAGCTCCAGAGAAATGTTTGATAGCATTCACCTGTGAATCCATCGGCCCTGGGCTTTTGTTTTGGGGGAGATTTTTTTTATCACAGTTTTAGTCCAGTGCTTGTAATTTTTTTCAGTTTTTATTTTAGCGCTTGTAATTGGCATGTTCAAAATCTCTATTTTCTTCTTCGGTCAGTCTTGGAAGGTCAAACTTTTCTAAGAATCTGTCCATTTCTTCCAGGTTATCCATTTTATTGGAATATAGTTTCTTGTAATGGTCTCATAATGATCCTCTTGTATTTCTGTGTTGTTTGTTGTAACTTTTCCTGAGGTTATTTTCTCTTTTCCACTAGATTCAAGTTGTGAAATACTAAATGTGGAACTATTTTTTGTTTATTGATTCTTTATTTTTGGCTGCACTAGGTCTTCATTGCTGTACAGGGGCTTTCTTTAGCATTGCAGCAAGTGAAGGTACTCTCCAGTTGCAATGTGCAGGCTTCTCATGATGGTGCCTTGTCTTGTGGAGCACAGGCTTTGCGGTGCACAGGCTTCAGTAGTTATGGCACATGGGCTTAGGTGCCCAGTAGCATGTGGGATCTTAGTTCCCAGGCCAGAGGTCAAACGTGTGTCCTCTGCATCAGCAGGTGGGTTCTTAACCACGGACCATCAGGGAACTATTTTAACATTAAAGTGGGAAAATCTGTGAAGCCAATATGATATATAGGTGAGGCAAGTTTTGAAGATGAAAAAACAAGGTTCTAATGACATAATTTCAGTCCTTGTGTCATATTATATCTAAACTAGAAACTGCTTCAGTATCTGGGTCAAAAATTAGTCAAGTTTTGTTTCATCTAGAGTCAAAAGAATCCTAACTGATTCATCATGTAGGAAAGGAACACAAACTGAAACCTGAAGATGTTTGCCTTAAAAGAGAGAAAGGGGGGAAAAAAAGTTATTTATATATGTTTGATCTGTTGTTAGATATCTCTTCATTACTTAGAGAGTATCAGAGGGTACAGAGATACAAGTTCTGGATAGACAGATTTGGCATCAATAAAAGAAGGACATCTTCATAATATGAGTTATCCAAAATGAAATAAGCTGTTTTCTCTAATAATAAGGACTAAAATGGAGGGTGGATTATAATGACTTTATATTTAGCTAAAGGACCCACTAGCTCTTACTAAAATCTTTAAAATGTATTGAATAATTGACTCTGCTGGACATTGTATCAGGCATGTTAATAAATTGCCTGCAAAGTCTGTACTGTAATTAAATAAAGAACCTAGGGGACAATGATGGAGAGGCAGTGGCACCCCACTCCAGTACTCCTGCCTGGGAAATCCCATGGGCAGAGGAGCCTGGTAGGCTGTAGTCCATGGGGTCGCTACTAGTCGAACACGACTGAGTAACTTCACTTTCACTTTTCACTTTCATGCATTGGAGAAGGAAATGGCAACCCACTCCAGTGTTCTTGCCTGGAGAATCCCAGGGACGGGGAAGCCTGGTGGGCTGCCGTCTATGGGGTCGCACAGAGTCAGACACGACTGAAGTGACTTAGCGGCAGCAGCAGGGGACAATGAAGTTGAATGCCTTCCACAAGGAAAGAAACCTAGAAAGTACCGATAATGGGAAGGAAACCCAATGTATCTGACTGACTTTAAAACTGTTGCCTCTCCACTAACCTAACAGTGCCTGGATTTTTATAGATTCAAAGCAATTATAAAATCCTGTATTTTGCCAATATTTTAGCAATGGCTTACTTAAAAAGAAAAATGTACTAATGCAGTTTGAAAATGAATTATCTTTGACTGATGGACAATAGATTTTATGGATGTTCTAAAAATACACTAAAAGCACTTTAGTATGTAAATTCCATGATGACTGAAAGCTGCTATACCTATGTAAATGTAATTGGACTGTGAGGCTTAGATAAATGTATAAATGCTAAAAGAAACAAGTCAAAACACACTTAGTTATAAAAATGTAAAAGCAAATGTGTAATAATTTCTGAAAGAGTCTAACAGAGCTCAGGCAATATGCGTTCAAGGGCTAAATAGCCACATATTCTACCAAGGATTGCACTCAGCACTAATTTTTTAAGAATTAAGATAGTGAAGCTACAGAGGAAAAACTTTCTGCTCTAAATTAAGCCCTGGTAGAAAGTGTACAAAAAAATTTTGGTTGATAATTACATTTCTAATTTATTTCCTGTCACTACATCTCTAAAAATAAACACACACAAACACATGCACACATAGGTAATTATAGTGAAAGTGAATGTTGCTCATTCGTGTCAGACTCTTCGCGACCCCATGGACCATATAGTCCATGGAATTCTCCAGGCCAGAATACTGGATTAGGTAGCCTTTCCCTTCTCTATGGGATCTTCCCAACCCAGGGATTAACCCAGGTCTCCTGCATTGCAGGTGGATTCTTTACCAGCTGAGCCACAAGGGAAGCCCATAAAATTACAAAGTAATTCAGAAATTTTTACTAGTGCAGGTAGTCTGTTTTTTTTTTTTTTCATCCTTTTATTAGTGCAGGTAATTTGGTGGCAAGATTATATAAATCTTATTCTAAGACCTCTATTGTTTGAAGTCATTGTATCTTATAATGTGAGAAATATTATATACTATAGATTATAGGACTGGTATAAAAAGTCAAGAAAGCACTTTGCCTGATATAACTGCTTAACTTGAATAATTTTCAATATAATAATGTCTCAGTTCTTTAAAAACAGAGGCTTAAAAGCAGATTCATTACATAGTTTATTAGATCAAATGTTGTAGCCAAACAGACCCAACTTTTAATTATGATACTGCTATCTGCTGGGTGAATTGCTTAACCTTTGCAAGTCTCCGTTTTTCATCTGATGATAGGGATGCTGTTTACCTACTTCAGAGATTATTTCTGAAACTATATAATGATATTTTAAACTTCCCTGCCTGCTTAAAAAGGTGCTGGATGGACAGTACCTGCCTTCACTGCTGTTTCACTCCAAAGCCCCTGTTTCTCTAACTTCCCTTCAGTAATCTCAAAATTAATGAAAAATAGCTATCTCCTTAACACAAGTCAGATTCTGAGACTGTTTTGTTGTACAAGCTATTTTCAATCATAGGGAGACTATATTTCTGGGGAAAAGGCAGAGGTTGCTTTATAAAGAGTTTTAGAATAAATGGGAGTTTATTTTAAAATCAAATTCTATTTCCCCTTTTGATCATCCCACTTTATTTCAGAATCTTCAATGATCCTTTCAGAGGAGTCATACTACCTGGGTGCCCCAGCTTTTCCTAGTTGTATTACAGAGGAGTAATTTTATATACAGTGTTTTTCACTACCAAATTTGAACTGGGAATATTGAGTCTTCCCTAATTTAGAAAAGTCACTCAGGTGCATAACTCCACAGGAAACATATTACCTTCTAGGTTTAGGGAGCCTTGGAGCTGTCACTGGAAAACAAGGGAAAAAAGGCAATTAAATCAAACTTCATTAACTCAGACCCTAAATGTTTTCTAATTAAATAGCAGTTTCCTTTAAATGGGAAAGTTGGAGAAAGTCCATAAAGAAATTAAATGAATATTCTCCTAAAATCACACACAGATAAAGTGAAATGGTCATGAGCAGGACCTGAGAATGTTTAAAATGCCAAAATTTTCGCTAAGCAAGTATATGTACTTTCTAGCTTGGTAAGTAAGAACTGTCTTTACAAACATACAGCTACATTTCTCTTGATTTTGGTATCTACTGCACTTTAAATTGTTGCCGATTAGAAGAATAAAATTTATATGTCATGTATATCAAAGCCAAAAATAATTCAAGTCCATATACTTATTTTATAGGCTTTTATTATTATACATTGATTATATATGTTGAGTATACAGGGGATGAATCAGTGGTCTGGTGACACAAAATAATTAAGATCAAGAGTAAATAAAAAAGATGAATATTAACCCTCCTTTCCCCATACAATGAAAAATGAGAATACAAACATTTAATTCCTGTATGTTTGAAAGTATGAGAAAAATAAAGGAATAAAGTTATATATCCTTTTTTAAAAAAAAAAAAAAAAAAAAAAACAACCCACGTTTGGGATCTAGTTATGTGAAAGACTTGAAACAGAAAACACTTTTTTTTCAGCGTTTTCTAGCAGCAAACCATGGAATACAATTTCATTTTGCTCTAATGACAATAGAGGATATTGCATGTTACCACCAAACATACACTGTATATGCTAGTGTTTTCAAAGTCTGTTTACTGAGCTTAAAACCCTGAGCTCTTAAATGTAGCATAAAACTTTTGTGAAATTGCACTGCTCTGCAGTGGGGATGGGAGATAATTATTTTATTTGGATGATTGCAGAGAGGGAGAGAAAAAGGAGAGAGCTTTTAAATGTTTGGGTAGTTCAGATAAAAAAAAAAATTTGGATGCTTCAGCAAAATTGCCAGTCCTCTGAGATTCAGCTTTGACTATTATTACTAATGTAATGCTTTCAGTATACAGCACATTAGATCTTGAACACAGTATCGGCCAAATACTATCCTTTCAAACTCATGTGTAACCTTCACCGGTTTCAGTGGGAGATGTGGATAGTTAGTTGTAAATGACTTTCCCATTATTTTTTTTTTACCCTGAATTTGATACTATGAAGGCAAAGGGAAGAAATGCATGTAAAAATTTTATTAGTAATAATCTCTTTAATTTGTATAGCACTTTGCCAGTTGGAAAGATTTATACCAAATATCATTTCATTATTTTTGTATAATGAAAGAAATACAATTTTATATGTAGAAATAGAGAGTCTTTACAATCAAAATTTAATATCAGAGTTTCAGAGAAAAATCACTGCTTAGATTTATGTTAAAAACAGTAGCATGTTGGGAAAACTAAAATTGTGAATTCAATTATGTCAAGTTGTCTAACAGGCTAATACTAATTACAGGAGTAATTTATTCTCTACAGTCTATAGACACTATTATAATTGTAATTTACTTTTAACTCACTTCTTTTCATACTTATAAATCTTCTTTTTTGCAGGTCTCATTTGTAGGTTTATTTAGTTTAGTTTTGTTTTCATTTTCTGATTCATTCTCTTGGAAAGTATTCACCATGATACAGGCTTTCAACACAGGGTAGTCTGAGGAGGTATCCTGAGTTGCTGTCATGAATGGTTGACTTTCTGAGAATTAATATCAGTATTGAGCTTTTTCTACCATGCAAGCTAGACTAACTCTCATGCTTTCTAGCTACTAAGCAAAACTTCACACTGCCTAAGGTTCTGTAAGAATAGATTTATTAATTTAATAGTGTCCACTCCACATTTGTTATTTTATTTATTTTTTACAAAGGGCAGATCACTGTGATCATCAAATCAAAAAAACAAAGGGGATGAACAGAATTGGATGCTGTTATGCAAAATGTAAGCAGTAAACAGATTATTTGGAAAAGGGATTTCACTCATTCTTCTATTCAGCAAAATATTCATTGAACTCATTGTATCTAAGATAGTGCTTGGTGCTGAGAGTATATAGGTACAAAACAACAACAAAACAGAATAACCCCTACCTTTGTGGAGGAGAGTGGAAGAGAGAATGATAATAATGAAACAATGAATAGGTAAATGTTATAGCTTGTTGGAAGATGGTAAATACTATGAAGAAAGAAAAACAAAGTCAGACAGGTCAGAAATGTATGGGAATGGGGGTTATAGTTATTCCTAGTGAGGCAGATGTATTTAAAATTTGAAGAAAGTGAGAGAATCAGACAAGAAGCTATCTGGAAGAGGAGTGTTTCAGATATTCAGTGCAAGGGACCTAAATTTGGAAATATGCCTGATGATTTTCAGGAAGAGTAAACCAGGAAGAATGTAGAAGGAAGTGAAGTCAGAAAAAGAAGGACAAGAATAGGGGATTATTGATCATTGACAACTTTAACTCTGCTTTAGATGAGAAACTCTAACAAGTTTTGAACAGAGGAGTCATATAAAATTACCCATTTTAACAGAATTATTCTGGTTCCCCTTGTTGAGACTAGCAACCAAATGCAGGGGCAATTACTTAACATTTTAAAAGAATAAAAGGAAGACTGAAATAGAAGCATGCACACGGATATGCTTCAGATTCTTAGCTTTATTTAAAATTATCAAATACATTAATTAATCTATGATATTCCTAGATTTTATATTCTTTTTCATACCTCTCCTTTGCACTCACTTTTCTCTTTTGTCAAACTTGATCTCAGCCAAAGATTCTATGACCATACATTAAGGTAAGAATTTCTGTTTGCCCCTTGAGTGAATTACCTACCTTTTAAACAGGAAACTCCAGTAGTTTGGCCCCCTCATGCGAAGAGTTGACTCATTAGAAAAGACTCTGATGCTGGGAGGGATTGGGGGCAGGAGGAGAAGGAGATGACAGAGGATGAGATGGCTGGATGGCATCACTGACTCGATGGATGTGAGTCTGGGTGAACTCCGGGAGTCGGTGATGGACAGGGAGGCCTGGCGTGCTGCGATTCATGGGGTCGCAAAGAGTCGGACACGACTGAGAGACTGAACTGAACTAAACAGGAGTAACCTCTGGGAGCAAATTTCAAATGATTAAATTTCAAGCCTTCAAAAGTTGTTGTTGTTCCATCTTAAGTTGTGTCTGACTTTTGACACTCTATGGACTGTAGCATGCCGGGCTCCTGACAACTCCACTGTCTCCTAGAGGTTGCTCAAATTCATGTTCATTAAGTCGGTGATGCTATCTAACCATCTCATCCTCTGCCACTCCTTTCTCTTTTAGCTTTCAGTTTTTCCCAGCATCAGATTCTTTTCCAATGTGTCAGCTCTTCACATCAGGTGGGCAAAGTATTGGAGTGTAAACAATTCGAGGTGGTGGTGAAAGAGCTGCTGCAGAGGAAGGAGCCTTTGTCTATGGCAGCTTATCCAAGAATTATTCTCCTCTGCTACCTCTTTTCAGTGCTCACCACAATATATCTCACAATCTATTTTCTTATCTCCATGAACAGCCCCATATTCTCTCAATCACATAGGTTCTTAAACTTGGAGTTGTCACTCATTTTTCATCTTCTTCACATTTCAAATTCTTTCATATAGGACCTGTCTCCTACAGATGTGAATCTACAGTGTCTCTAACATCCTTTCAAACTTCCAGGCCCTATTTGCATCTCTGATGGTCCCTCCTTGCAGACTGTTTACTTTATTATGAACTGGACTCCATCTCTTCAGTGTCTACCTGTTCCATTGTGTTCAGATAAAGCTTACAGCATATCTGTGATCATCCACTCTCATGTTAAATTAATAATTAATATAATAATAACAACAGAAGTCTTGTTTATAATATTGTTAGAAACAACCCAATGTGTTTGACATTTATGATCTTCTGTGACTGACCCTAACACACTCCTTTAAGCCACATGATTTATTATTTTCTTACATATCCATATGAGCTGTCTAGATCAGCCCATTGGCTGTTACTGTTTCACTCTTGTGTCTTTTTCTGTATGTTCCCTCTGAAATAAATTTGGTTTCTCCTACATCTATAAAATCTCTCCCATCCTTCAGAATCATCTCCTCAATTTTTTTGAATGTATATCATTGTCTAACCAAATCCATGATGACAGAAACTATGGCTTCATCAATTTTTGAATTTAAAATTATTCTTTGGATGTGAGTAAATATATATTCAACTAAACTGAATGTAACATTAATGTTATAATGTTCAGTTCAGTTCAGTCACTCAGTAGTGTCCGACTCTTTGCGACCCCATGAATCCCAACACGCTAAGCCTCCCTGTCCATCACCAACTCCCGGAGTTCACTCAGACTCACCTCCATTGAGTCAGTGATGCCATCCATCCATCTGATCCTCTGTCGTCCCCTTCTCCTCCAGCCCCCAATCCCTCCCAGCATCAGGGTCTTTTCCAAGGAGTCAACTCTTCACGTGAGTTGGGCAAAGTACTGGAGTTTCAGTTTTAGCATCATTCCTTCCAAAGAAATCCCAGGGCTGATCTCCTTTAGAATGGACTGGTTGGATCTCCTTGCAGTCCAAGGGACTCTCAAGAGTCTTCTCCAACACCACAGTTCAAAACCATCAATTCTTCGGCGCTCAGCTTTCTTCACAGTCCAACTCTCGCTTCCATACATTACCACTGGAAAAACCATAGCCTTTACTAGATGGACCTTTGTTGGCAAAGTAATGTCTCTGCTTTTCAATATGCTATCTAGGTTGGTCATACTGTCCTTCCAAGGAGTAAGCGTCTTTTAATTTCATGGCTGCAGTCACCATCTGCACTGATTTTGAAGCCCCCCAAAATAAAGTCTGACACTGTTTCCACTGTTTCCCCATCTATTTCCCATGAAGTTATGGCACCAGATGCCATGATCTTCATTTTCTAAATGTTGAGCTTTAAGCCAACTTTTTCACTCTCCACTTTCACTTTCATCAAGAGGCTTTTTAGTTCCTCTTCACTTTCTGCCATAAGGGTGGTATCATCTGCATATCTGAGGTTATGGATATTTCTCCCAGCAATCTTGATTCCAGCTTGTGCTTCTTCTAGCCCAGGGTTTCTCATGATGTACTCTGCATAGAAGTTAAATAAGCAGGGTGACAATATACAGCCTTGACATACTCCTTTTCCTATTTGGAACCAGTCTGTTGTTCCATGTCCAGTTCTAACTGTTGCTTCCTGACCTGCATACAGGTTTCTCAAGAGGCAGGTCAGGTGGTCTGGTATTCCCATGTCTTTCAGAATTTTCCACAGTTTATTGTGATCCACACAGTCAAAGGCTTTGGCGTAGTCAATAAAGCAGAAATAGATGTTTTTCTGGAACTCCCTTGCTTTTTCCATGATCCAGCAGATGTTGGCAATTTGATCTCTGGTTCCTTTGCCTTTTCTCTAGCTTGAACATCTGGAAGTTCACAGTTCACATATTGCTGAAGCCTGGCTTGGAGAATTTTGAGCATTACTTTACTAGCATGTGAGATGAGTGCAATTGTACAGTAGTTTGAGTCTTCTTTGGGATTGGAATGAAAACTGACCTTTTCCAGTCCTGTGGCCATGGCTGAATTTTCCAAATTTGCTGGCATATTGAGTGCAGCACTTTCACAGCATCATCTTTCAGGATTTGAAATAGCTCAACTGGAATTCCATCACCTCCACTATTTTTGTCATAGTGATACTTTCTAAGGCCCACTTGACTTCACATTCCAGGATGTCTGGCTCTAGGTAAGTGATCACACCATCGTGATTATCTGGGTCGTGAAGATTTTTTTTGTACAGTTCTGTGTATTCTTGCCACCTCTTCTTAATATCTTCTGCTTCTGTTAGGTCCAAACCGTTTCTGTCCTTTATCAAGCCCATCCTCACATGAAATGTTCCCTTGGTATCTCTAATTTTCTTGAAGAGATCTGTAGTCTTTTCCATTCTGTTGTTTTCCTCTATTTCTTTGCATTGATCCCTGAGGAAGGCTTTCTTATCTCTTTTTGCTAGTCTTTGGAATTCTACATTCAGATGCTTATATCTTTCCTTTTCTCCTTTGCTTTCCACTTCTCTTTTCACAGCTATTTGTAAGGCCTCCCCAGACAGCTATTTTGCTTTTTTGCATTTCTTTTCCATGGAGATGGTCTTGATCCCTGTCTCCTGTACAATGTCATGAACCTCTGTCCATAGTTCATCAGGCAGTCTATCTATCAGATATAGGCCCTTAAATCTATTTCTCACTTCCACTGTGTAATCATAAGGAATTTGATTTAGGTCATACCTGAATGGTCTAGTGGTTTTCCCTACTTTCTTCAATTTAAGTCTGAATTTGGCAGTAAGAAGTTCATGATCTGAGCCACAGTCAGCTCCTGGTCTTGTTTTTGGAGAAACTGTATAGAGTCTCTCCATCTTTGGCTGCAAAGAATATAATCAATTTGATTTTGGTGTTGACCATCTGGTGATGTCCATGTGTAGAGTCTTCTCTTGTGTTGTTGGAAGAGGGTGTTTGCTATGACCAGTGCATTTTCTTGGCAAAACTTACTGTCTCCAAAAATTTCTGACGTATTAGTCTAGTTAGTTCTTTATGTTCATGTTAAGTTTCAATGCATCACTTTGTCATTTTGTACAGGTGTTATACCCAAAAAAGGACATAATTTTAATACCTTTTTTTTCACTAAATGAAATATTGCCATTGTATTTGTTTTGTACTCATTTACATGCATTCATTATTATTGATTCAATAACTTAATGTAGAGCATCCTTGTTTTTAGTAGCACACTGTGAATTTGGATAATAGTGCTTTTTTTGCCTCAATTGAATACATATGCATTTGCCAACTGGAGCAGCATCACCTGGAATGACTGCTGCAGTCTATCTTCTAATAAGTCTTTTTCTCAAGTTTGGATCACTCAGTCATGTCTAGCTCTTTATGCCCCATGGACTGTAGCCTGCCAGGTTCCTCTGTCCATGGGATTTTCCAGGCAAGAATACTGAAGTAGGTTGCCATTCCTTTCTCCAGGGGCTCTTCTCAACCCAGGGATCAAACCCTGGTCGCTCTTACTGTAGGCAGATTCTTTACCATCTGACCTACCCGGGAAGCCCTTCTTATATAAAGTAGATGTGAAAGCATACAGGTAAAAAGGAGAAAGCAATCAGGAAAAATCATAATTAGGCAAGATCTTGAAAATAATGCTCAGTGTAGTTTAGTCATGACAAAGTAACAGGTAATGAAATCTCAGGAGGCTAATGAATTAGGAAATGAAAACTATAGGTATAAAATAATATGCTCAGGGGAGAAGTGAAAATGGACAGTGGAAAGGTATATTTATGAATTGCAGAAAAATAAATTTTATTGGTGAAGGTAGACAGGCTTTATCTTGTAAACCTATCAGTTGTCTCAGTGGAATGGTCTGTAAAGCTTTATGACTTTAGCATGGACTCTGGTAGAAAGATGTACTATACTAGATCAGATTAATTTAAATTTACTATGTAAACATGTAATGGCTTTTAAACTTATTGACTGAACAATTCAAATTGATATTATTTTAATCAACATAAACATTCTGTTGTGATCATTTCTGAGTATTGAGCTAAATGCTAGCAATTCTTACTTGAAAAACAAATATGATATAGAACTGTTTGCTAATTTTCCAGCTTAGTTAGGAACTATATTTTATCTAAAGTTACAGTTTTCCCATTATGTAGTAGATCTTATATTAGATAATGACATGGGCTACTGAATGGTAATGCCACCCAAATTCAAAACTTAATCCATCTCCACCCAAGACAAAGATGGGTCCTGAATTTCAAATCCCACTTTTTAAATTGATTCTACAAGTTGCACAGGTTTTAAATCCAAGAACATTAACTTCAATTTAGCTCTGAAAAAAGCTAAAATATCCAGTATTTCCCTTCTTTATAAAATATAGTCCCTGGTATCTCAGTCGTAGGAATACACTTGCCAATACAGGAGATGTAGGTTCCATCACTGGGTCGGGAAGATCCCATGTAGAAGGAAATGGCAACCCATTCCTATATTTTTGCCATGGGAAATTCCATGGATAGAGGAGGCTGCTTAAGCTATAGTCCATGGGGTCTCAGAAGAGTCAGACATGACTTAGTGATTAAATAGCAAAAGTATTAACTTCAGTATTTTTCAAGTGATAGTTGTGAGAATAAAATTCGGTAATATTTTGAATAATTGGGCTTCCCAGGTGGCTCAGTGGTAAAGAATCCACCTGCCACGTAGGAGCTGCAACTTCAGTCTCTGGGTTGGGAAAATCTCCTGGAGGAAGAGATGACACCCCACTGCAGTATCCTTGTCTGGGAAGTCCCATAAAGAGGAGAGCCTGGAGGGCCAAAATCCATGGGGTTACAAAGGAGTCAGACATGACTTCGTGTTTAATCAACAAAAAATTGAATGGTATAAAAATTAGCGAAAGCTAGATGATCTGTAAACATTAAGATAGAATTGAATTTGTCAACAGAATTTTGTATGACTTTGGAAATGTTCATATATAATAGTACATTGTCCAATATTGTAACTACAAGCCACATATGGCTACTTAACACTTGAAATGAGGCTTAAATGTTTAAGGAAATGAATTTTTCTTGTATTTAGTTTCAACTTTATTAATATAAATTAAAATACATAGATGGAGTTAGTGACTACAGTGTTGCACAATACAGATAGAGAATGAACATTTCAATCGATTCAATCATTTAATAGATGAAGAAGTTTGTAATTCAATTAGCTGTTGTAAGATTTCACAGCTTAGGAAGTCAGAAATTCCCCCAGGGTTTACAGTGGAGATTTTGAATAAGCTATGAGCCAATCTCTTTTTATCATAAATTATTAATTAACATATAGCTTTGGCTATCCACCTAGTTTGCAACTAAGTTTTAGTATTTGTGTTACTGTAATTAAATCATAAATACTACTTATTGTCTCAATTAATTTAATTGATTAGAATAGGTGGATGGAAATGTTAAAACGTTAATCTACAAGTCTTACAATGACAGGTGAATAGTATGTGTTCATTATATATTAGCTACTTTTAATCAAAACAAACATTGAAGAAAAAATAAACATAGACACTATTCTGAATGAAAAAGGATCAATTTGATTATATTGATACTTCAGTTCAGTTGCTCAGTCGTATCCAACTCTTTGTGACCCCATGAACTGCAGCACGCCAGGCCTCTCTGTCCATCATCAACTACCAGCGTTCACCCAAACTCATTGAGTCGATGATGTCATCCATCCATCTCATCCTCTGTCATCCCCTTCTCCTCTTGCCCTCAATGTTTCTCAGCATCGGGGTCTTTTCAAATGAGTCAGCTCTTCGCATCAGGTGGCCAGAGTTTTGGAGCTCCAGCTTCAACATCAGTCCTTCCAATGAACACCCAGGACTGATCTCCTTTAGGATGGACTGGTTGAATCTCCTTGCAGTCCAGAGGACTCTTAAGAGTCTTCTCCAACACCACAGTTCAAAAGCATCAGTTCTTCAGTGCTCAGCTTTCTTTATAGCCCAACTCTCACACCCATACATTACTACTGGAAAAACCATAGCCTTGACTAGATGGACCTTTTTTGACAAAGTAATGACTCTTATTTTGAATATGCTATCTAGGTTGGTCATAACTTTCCTTCCAAGGAGTAAGCGTCTTTTAATTTCTTAAGGTTTGGGCAATATAGAGAGTTATGCTTCCCTTCAATTGGGGTTAATCCAGTCCTAGTGTGCTTGCTGTACTTTCCCTAAGATAATTTTTAAACCTTTCCAAGAATTCTGCCATTGCTGAGTTGACCTCAAGGCCAGGAAAGAAGCTGGGTCTTAGCCATCTTGCTTGCAAGAGCTTTTCATGCCTGTTAGACTGACACTTAAATTTCCTTAACTCTGTGTGGTGTTAGAGAATATTTTAGTTTCATTCTTTTACATGTAGCTGTACAGTTTTCCCAATATCACTTATTGAAGACACAATCATTTCTCCATCGTATATTCTTGCCTCCTTTGTCCTGATGAATTGATGATAAGTGCTTGATTTTAATCTCTGGCCTGTCTATCCTGTTCTGTTGATCTATATTTCTGTTTTTGCACCTTTTGCTACTGTAGTATAGACTGAGCTTTGGAGTATAGACTGAGGTCAGAGAAGCTGATTTTTCCAGCTCCATATTTCTTTCTCAGGATTGCTTTGGCCTTTTAAGATTTGTATTTCCATACAAATTTTTAAAGTTTTGTTCTAGTTTTCTGAAAAATGCCATTGGTAATCTGATAGGGACTGCATTGTATATTTAGATCATCTTGGATAGTAGAGTCATTTTGATAATTGTTGGGGTCCTTTAATGGACCAGAACCTGGAGGTGTGGAGTTGATGATAAGAAAGTAAAAGAGAGAAAGAGAGAGAGAGAGAAAGAAAGAAAGAAAGACAGACAGACACGGGGACCCAAGCTCTGATGGAGCAAAGGTGCTTTAATGATCTTTCTGTGAGTATATGTAGGCTGTTGTACAAGAAATTTCTTTCGTCAATGATAAAGATCAGAAAACCAAATGTACAGCAACCGTTACCAAGGGAACAAGGGATTAATAATGGTCACAAGGTCAGGAGACAATCCATATCTCAAGAAAGAGAATCGAGACTAAGCAGTTTTGTGGTAAGGAGAATGTTTACTGAAGGAGATACAAGCCTGTCTCATGTCCTGGGAGCAGCTTGCCGTTCCACTGGTTTCTGGCAACAAAAGCTGATAAGGAACAGAGGATTTATGAGAAACAGCAGGTAGGAATTCTCCTGTTAAACATTCTCTGATAGATAATATTGGTTCTTCCAATGCAAGAACATGGTATAATTTTCCATCTATCTGTGTTATCTTTGATTTTTTTCATCAGCATCTTATAGTTTTCAGAGGACAGGTCTCCTGCCTCCTTAGATAGGTTTCACTTCACTTCACTTCACTTCAGTTGGTCAGTCGTGTCTGACTCTTTGTGATTCTTAGGTATTTTATTATTTTTAAAGACCTAAATGTAAGACTAAACACAACTCGTAGAGGAAAACATAAGTTAGTACACTATTTGACATAAATCAATGAAAACAAAAATAAAAATGAACAAATGAAACCTAGTTAAACTTAAAAGATTTTGCATAGCAAAGGGAACCATAAAAAAAGTGAAAAGACAGCCCACAGAATGGGAGAAAATATTTGCAAATTCGGTGACATTTCTCAAAAAAAAGACATACAGATGGCCAAAAAGCACATGAAAAGATGCTCAACATTACTAATTATTAGAGAAATACAAATCAAAACTACAGTGTCAGAATGGCCATCAATAAAGATTTATGAATAGTAAATGCTGAGGTAGCTGTGGAAAAAAAGGGAACCTCCTATATCACTGGTAGGAATGTCAATTCGTATACCCACTATGGAGAACAGTGTGGAGGTTCCTTAAAAAAAAAAAATAGAGCTACCATATGATTCATCAATCCCACTCCTGGGCATATATCCAGAGAAAATCATAATTTGAAAAGATACATGAACCCCAATGTTTGTTGCAACAGTATTTAAAATAGCTAAGACATGGAAGCAACCTAAATGTCCATCATCAGAGGAATAGGTAAAGAAAATGTGGTACATGTATACAGTCGAATATTGTTCAGCCATTAAAAGAATGAAATAATGCCATTTGCAACAATACTAACTGACATGGAAATTCTCATACTAAGTGAAGTAATCAGACAAAGACAAATATGATATGGTACACTTATATATGGAATCTTAAAAATGATACAAATAAGCACTTTCCTGGTTGTCCAGTGGTTAAGATTCCATGCTCCCAATACAAGGGGTGGGGATGTGGGTTTAATCTCTGGTCAGGATCTAAGACCCCATGTGCCATGCAGCACAGCCAAAAAGACAAAGGAAAAAAAAAAATACAAATGAATATACTCACAAAGAAGAAACAGACTTACAGACTTCAAAAAGAAAGACAGTCTGATTGTGTGCTTAGTCACCCAGTCACTCAGTCGTGTCCACCTCAGCCTGCCAGGCTCCTTTGTCCATGGAATTTAGCAGGCAAGAATACTGGGGTGGGTAGCCATTCCCTTCTCCAGGGGATATTCCTGACACAGCGATTGAACCAGGTCTCTTACAGTGCAGCTGGATTCTTTACCATCTGAGTCACCAGCAGCATTGAGGAAAGGTGGAGGGAGGGATAAATTAGGAATTTGGTATTAACATATATGAACTACTATATATAAAATTAATAGTCAACAAAGACCAATATAGCACTGTAGAGCCCAGAAAACTCTAAGCAGTATTCTCTAATAACCTTTAAGGGAAAAGAATCTGCAAAAGAATGGATATATGTATGTGAATAACAGAATCACTCTGGTATACAGTTGCTGTCCAATTGACATTAACATAACATTGTAAATTAACTATACTCCACTATAAAATAATAGTTAAACTTTTAAAAAATCCTTCTTAATTCTGGGTGACTTGATAAATCTCTCTTGGTCTGTGTGTCCTTTGACTTTCTAAACTATATAGAAACTTACTGCTTCCAATCTCAGAAAAGAGATTTCTAAGACTAAATCTTCCCCTATATAAAATTTCATGGCGTTTTCATATGTCCTCTTTATAACTTATATTAACCTTATTTTTACAGCTTTACTACATAAAAAAGTGTTGGCCTTGAAGCAGCAGCATAGCTTCCTCTTGGAGCTTGTTAGAAATACAGCATGAGAGGCCCACCAGATCTACTCAATCAGTATCTGCATGTTATGATTCCTCAGTATTTCACCAATTGGTACATAAAGAATAAGAAGTATTATTTCATAGTAATAACACACTGCCTTTTGTTTGTTCTGAAAAAACAGGGGAATGATTTATTCACTGAACTTGGCTTTATGCCACTTCTTTTAGTGACAAATGTCATTATCCTCAGCTGACTTAAGCTCCATATTTCCATGTATATCCCCTATATTTACCTTAACTTCAAGCAAAAATCACAGGGTAAAGGATAGATTATTTTTTCTTTTTTTGGAATCCTAATTCTCTTTTGTTGTTGTTCAATCACTCAGTCATTTCTGACTCTTTGCAGTCCCATGAACTGCAGCATGCCTGACTTCCCTGTCCTTCACCATCTCCTCGAGCTTGCTCAAATTCATGTTTATCGAGTTGGTGATGCCATCCAACCATCTCATCCTCTGTCGTCCCCTTCTCCTCCTGCCTTCAATCTTTCCCACCGTCAGGGTGCTTTCCAGTGATTCAGTTCTTCGCATCAGGTGGCCAAAGTATTGTTGCTTCAGCTTCAGCATCAGTCTTTCCCATGAATATTCAGGGTTGATTTCTTTTATGAAGGGACTCTTAAGAGTCTTCTCCAAAACCACAGTTCAAAAGCATCAGTTCTTTGGCACTCAGCCTACGTTTTGGTCCAACCCTCACATCCATACATGACTATAGGAAAAACCATAGCTTTGACTAAACAGATCTTTGTTGGCAAGGTAATGTCTCTGCTTTTTTAATATGCTGTCTAGGTTTGTCTAAAATTAATTAAGTTAAAATACATAAAAATAAAGCATTTATATTCTATTAGATAAATATTTTATTCTATTTTTAGCCATGCTCATTGATACAAACCTTGTTTTATGCAACTTGAATACCTCATATTTACAGTTTAAGCCTTTTTGGTTTACTGCTGTCTTTTGTGGACCAATGTGAATAATTGAATAACAAAAGTTTTTTAGTTAAAATCGGTCTTAAAGAAAAGCTCTTTTCCCAGATTTCTCATTTTGACTTATCTACTTCAAAAACAATTGTCATCATAGTTTAGCAATGGTTATATTTAAATGATAATTTTTAAAATTAAAGAATAAAACAAGTGATAAATTTTAAATTCATTTTCCTACTTAGATTAATGTTCTATGCCTCCATAATATCATTTCTATTTTGATTTATAATTGCTTTTTAGCCTTAGTAGTTGATCTTTTCTTGTGTTTCCAAAAGTTTCTCTAATATGTCTGAAAATAGAGCATGTAGGAAGATGCATAGTACATTTAACATTTTTTATAATAACAGTGATTTTATTTGTTGTTTGTTTTAGGTGACATTTCTGATAAATAAGTTTTGGTTGAATTTTGTTTAGAAAGTGGCTTGCTGAATAGATTTTAACTCTAATTAAAAAAATTATTATTCTATCTAAAAGTATATATGAATGCCAAAAAAAGGTAAAGAAGACAAGAAAGTAAAAAATAGAACACAGCTACTATTATATTTCTTTTCTTATTGCAATATTCATCAAAGAAATATTCTAAGCTCTGTGTAATTGTATGTGTAAGTATGCTTCTTATCAGCTCAAATGTGTTATATTCTGGGCTTCTCAGGTGGTGCTAGTAGTAAAGAACCTGCTTGCCAGTGTAGGAGACATTAGAGGTTTGATCCCTGGGTTGGAAAGATCCCTTGGAGGGGGGCATGGCAACTCACTCAAGTATTCTTGTCTAGAGAATTCCATGCTTAGAAGAGCCTGGCAGGCTAACGTCAATAGGGTCGCACAGAGTCAGACACAGCTGGAGTGACTTAGCATGTACGCATGCACATGTTATTTTGTAATATACTAGTTATATCTGGAAATTGACAATTGATTAATCAATTTAGGTTAACTTATTATGTTTTACTACAACTTATGAAAGATCTGACTCTTGTCCTACATGATGGGCTCAGAAAAAAAGAATATGAAATAGGAATTTAACTTTCAGAAACAGTGTACCCGACATTGGTTATATTAAGGTAATTTTGCATTAATCACATTGAATTATCTTAGAGTCCACAGAGAAGCTGTTTCTTAGCCCATCCCATATTATTTTGTGGTACTGGTTCTGAGTCGTGTATTTGAATTATATGATTTTATTTAAATTCTTAAAAATAATTCTGGAAATTTTCTGCAACAAGGATTTCTTTGAAGGATGTGGGTAAGAGATAAAGGACTGTGCTACAGCTTTGTCAGGATAGAAATGGGCAGGTAAGAGAAATTTCAGAAACAGAGGACAGTCTACTCCATCAGATGCTTCAAGTATGTGTTTTATGAATACCTGTTTAACCAGTTCAATTTATACTAGTTTCTGATATAGTCAGTACAGTACAAATAAAATACAAACACATCCCCTGTTAATCTATAATATGCCAAATAATGAGGCTATTCTTCCTCCTGTATTTTAAGTATAAGTCTATTTTTTTCTTTCATCACTGTATTTATTTCATTCACTTAACAAAACAATTTTGAATGGCCACAACATGCCAAGTGGGGCTAACTAGATGAAGTGTCCATTTGTTATAAAAATAATGTATTTTTGAAAGGATCATACATTTTAGAAAGGTGTTTTAATTAAATTGCTCTTCCTGTCCTCATTGCTAAGAATTTAGAAAGGCATTTATAAAGTAGCACCTCTTTTCTGGAGGACAACTTAATGAGATATCAAAAATGTTTAAAGTGTGCACCACATTGGTTATTTATTTCTACAAGTAGTTAGGCATTGCTTCTGCTGCTGCTGCCAAGTTGCTTCAGTCGTGTCCGACTCTGTGCGACCCCATAGACGGCAGCCCACCAGGCTCCGCTGTCCCTGGGTTTCTCCAGGCAAGAACACTGGAGTGGGTTGCCATTTCCTTCTCCAGGCATTGCTATGGTTGCTGAAATAGTATTCTTACCTTGTGTATGTTGCTTTGTTAGATAAATAACACTTATAAAGAAAAATGCTATAGCAATGCCAAATCTCTTTTATCAGTAGAACAAATTTATACAGATATCCTTAGACTGCAGAATAACTGCTGGTATGTCATGGCAGAAATATGTTGTGCAACTAATATGTTCCATCTAAGGTTCCTTTATCAAACTTACTACCTTTATACACAACTGTATATCTAAATCAAATAACCTTGGTCAATAAATAGAGGCCTGCTTTTATAAGTTTTGGCAAAGAAATACTTTTTTTTTTTAAAAGCAATTTTTTCTGGTTGATGTGCATGCAGTTAGTATAAAAATGCACGGCAACAATAAACCTTTTGTGATACTGAACTTAGGATTATAACAAATAGTATTAAAATAATCAAATTACTTTACACAGATTTATTATTATTCCTATTTATGAATGGATACTAATTAGAGTATAGAGATGTCTAATTTTACCAACATGTTACTGGCCCATATTTTATATAAGTGAAATGGTGAAAATGAACTTTTATCATACATGAAAAAAGACAGTATATATTTTCTTATTTCTTATTCACTTTACCATATCATTACTAAAAGTAAAATGCTTTCCTGCACAAGTTTCATTTAGTGTTTAGAGGATGTTCTATTTTGATCTGCTTAACTTTTTTCACACTAAAATCTGAAATCATTTTACATTTCTAAAAGGATATATAGTCTTAAGTTTATAGAAGAGAAGAGTTTACTACACATGGTGTCCAGCTGCTCAGCAGCAAAAAGGTCAAGAAGCTAAATGAATATTCCTTCAAGTCTACAAGTGAAAAATAGATCTTATAAGCAAGAGAGACAATACGATATTAAATTGGAAACAGGTAGCGTTGCAGAACCTCAGCTGCAACATACCATTTGTAAAATACATTTCCCATATGGTCTGTTGGTAATTTTTATGCATTTTAGTCACATAGTGAATTGATGTGTATAGGAAGAATGTATATTATTTTACCAGGACCTTAGCCTAGAAAATAAAATGAGGTGCTACTGTCATTATTTAGGTATAAAGAAACAAACATGTTTATTTCAGTAGAGATAATAAACTAATCACAGAATAGGAAATATATTCACATTATTTCTGTTTTTTTAAAAACTTGATGATTTCATTGAAGGTTAAAGTGTTAATCATTGAGTCATGTCTGACTCTGTGACCCCATTGACTATAGTCCCCCAGGTTCCTCTCTCCATGGGATTCTCCAGGCAAGGATACTGGAGTGGGTTGCCAGTTCCTTCCTCAGGGGATCTTCCCCACCCAGGGATCAAATGTGAGTCTCCTACATTGCACACAGTCTTTATCATCTGAGCCACCAGGGAAGCCCTGGTTTCACTGAGTGGTGTTTAAATTAGACAATACTATTTCTTTAATTGTAATGCCATTGAATTGTAGAAATACACACGCATTAAAAATTACAAAAGTATTTAACTATGATTTCTTAAACTTTAAGAAAAATAATGACTCTTTCTTCCAGAAAGCTGTATATATTTGAGCTTCCCAAATGGAGCTAGATTTAAAAGAACTTGCCTACCAATGCAGGGACATAATAGATGTGGGTTGGATTCCTCCTTCCCCCGAAGGAGGAAATGGCAATCCACACATATATATTCACATTCACATAAAAATTAGCAGATACTTTAGTGAGAATTATAGACTGGTTTCACCTACCCACAATATCTGTATTTATTTTTCCAACCAAGAATAGAAACTCCTATGGAAGTACAGGAGATTTGTTTTGCTTCCTCATGTGCAAACAGAATACTGATTCTAACTTTTATTCATTGAAGAGGATGACTTCTTCACTTAAGACTATAGATTGGTAGTAATTATCAATATTAATAAAATTTATGAAAATTCCATCCTAACTTTAACATTTCTATTGATTTCTTTATTCACAACACAAGAAAAATTATACTCCACTTGAATGTATGTTGTGTGTGCTTAGTCGCTCAGTCATGTCCAACTCTTTGCAACCCCTTGAACTTATAGCCCACCAGGCTCCTCTATCCATGGGAATTCCCTAAGCAAGAATACTGGAGTGGGTTGCCATGCCCTCCTCCAGGGCGTCTTCCCAACCCAGGAATTACCCAGGTCTCCCACATTGCAGGTGGATTCTTTATTGTGTGAACCATCAGGGAAGCCCCAACATGTATATGAAAATGCTTTGTGTCTTCTGAATACATTTTATAAAAATCAAGTATGAAACAAATCATAGATATTTACTACTTTCCCATTACTTTGGTTCTATGAAGAGAATCATCAAGAAAATGGAAATCTGACCTGCCTCATATAAAAGGAAATAATAAAATATGACGATTGGAAGACTTGTATTTTCATACTACCTTGAGTTCTTTTTCTTCCTCTTCTCTGTTTCTTTGTATTAATTGTTGTTATTAGTATCATCTCTTTTTTTGGCCTTATTTTAATTCACAATATCAAGGTCTTAATATATTCACCCATGTGGGACAGGCATCTAAAAGACAGTCAAAAATGCTGGTTTTATCTGAACTCCCTGGTCTTTTATTTTGCTTTCATATTTCTAAGGACTCCATTAAGTTGTGCTGGATTATAACCATTCTCATCTGTGTTCTTTTTCTCTGGGCTCAGGTTGTGTAGTTTCCTATTACGTCATATGAGTCTCTAGCAAAATTGAAATACTTGAAAACAGGATCATGTTTGACATAGCTTTGGACCCATAGGAGATATTTAGCCAATAGTGAATCACATACAGACTGAGAGAGATAATTCTCTGAATTTAAAAAAAAATGAAAGCCAAAGTAGAATGAATAATTATTCCATTAAAATGTCACTCCATATCCCAAATCTAATAAATAAAATAAAGTCTGTAAGAGAAAATTTCCTCCCTCCAAAACTATAATTGTCACTATTTAGCCATGCTTTCAATAGAAATTGATGGTGTGTTATGCTTAAGATAACAGAATTATTAAAAAAAATATCATTAGTAAATCTGCTTATCATCCATAGCATACTGAACTTGAGTGGCATTTTAGAAGGGGAAAAAATTTTATCCAAAATATTTTATAGTTAATATTTTACATGTGGATTGAAGTAGTTTTCCTTAAAGTATATAAAGAAATATTACAGATTTTATCCCTACAGCCTGTTAGAATCTAAATATATGTTGAGTTTTCTTTCCACTCCACTATGTATTAAATAATATAATTCCGGATATTTAATAATATGTACTTACAGAGTTAAAAAAAATCAACAGTATTTTCCCTATGTGAAACTGCCATGAGTTATGATAGATTATATATGGAAATTTTTGCTAAATAATCTACTGGGAAAAATAGTAATCACTTCCCTTGCTGTGTGCAGAATTTATAAAAGTGCAAGTTTCACTTTTTATACCATGTCTTTATCTTAGCACTTAGAAAATAAACAGTCTTCTATGTTCCTCATATATCACCTTTATTCTTTGGAAATGTAATTTCTCATTTTATACTCAGTTGATAATTTTGAAGCTTAGAAAGTATCTTTGTGTTTCTTACAGAATACAACACTTTTTAGGGCACCTGTAATGCAAAATTGACTGCTCTGCCCTGATTTGCCATTTAAAAATCAAATATACTTTTCATAGAAACATTATAAGAATAGTCTCAGAAACTATTTGATAGCCAAAAATCTAACAACAGCACAAGTGTACCTTAAATTGGAGAATAAACATATTATAGTAGAATACTACAAATCAGTGAAAATGATTCACAACTACACAAACATGGATGAATCTCTCATATAACAAGTGGAAGAAGCCAGATACCAGATGATGCATATTTTATGATTCCATTAAAAAAATTAAATGACAAACTAATCTGTAGAGTAAGAACAGAACAGAGGTTTTGCTGGAAGTAGCACAATGACTAGAACTGGGTATGAAGGATGCTCTGGGATGGCGGTGATGTTCTGTCTTGAGGTATTGTTTACATGGGTACTTACTTTGTATCATTGAACTTTGCAATATGAATTTAGTACTTCTTTTGCATGTATATAATACTTTCTTTGAAAGTTTTCTTAAAAAGGACTGTGTCACCATTTTAGCCTTTTGCACTTAAGCCTAATATTAATGCAATATGTGTTATATAATTACTATATATTAATCTTAATGTATGTTCAACTACATTTATATATGTTTATATAGTTTATTTTTACTTTCTCCAATGGAATACTCTCGATGTTTAATGACTATTGGCCTTATTTTTTTAAATGAGAAGTATATTTGATATATCATGAAATTATAGAGTAATTTATCAATGTTTCTGTTTTTGGTCTTTTTCTGTTAATGAAGAACTAAGAGATTTATTCTGATAGTTTAATAAACTTTTTCAATGTCAAATTTATTTTCAGGAAATTCTGTAAGTGGATATCTATCAAAATTTTTAAAATACTGCTTTCCTTGTTGCTATTTTTTGAAGTTACAAAATAATCAATATCAAATTTTTTACATTAATTTATTTTAACTGGAGGATAATTGCTTTACAATATTGTGGTGGTTTCTGCCATACATCAACATGAATCAGCCACTGGTGTACGTGTGTACTGCCCCATCCTAAACCTCCCTCTCCACCACCCCCATCCCTCTGGGTTGTCCCAAAGCACCAACTTTGGGTGCCCTGCTTCATGCATCAGATTTTTTTTTTTAATAAAGATGAAAATTCAAGTAAATACTGCAAATATCACATTTTTTAGAACTCAGTAAAAAGATCATTGCTTTATTCCTTATAAATTATTTAGAATGCTGATTTCTGCTATTTTTTCTGATAAAGTCAAAATGGCAAATTATAATAGGAAAGATACAAATATAGCATAGTTTAATACATTCTATACCTCCTATTTTGGCAATATGAAATAGTCGGTGATCTGTAATTATGGATATTCACCTAGATATTTACCAGTGAAGCAGTTAATGAAAACTTCTGCAGTAGTGTTGAGGAGACTGTAACACCAAAATGAACTTACCCAATCCACTAGAGTGACAGTGTGCTGATTTTACTCTGGATATGGAATATTTTGCCACAATTTCTAAAACCTAAGTTGTGTGTGTGGAAAGGAAAGTAACTCACTTTTTTAGACATCTAAAAAATTCATCTTCCAAAACACTGCCACATGGGCAAGGCTTAGGGCACTAGATTTTGAAGATAGATATGTTCATGCCATGCTGTTGCATGAAGTTTTTCTTTCCTAGCTACACTCATTGCATTACAGCCTGGAGGGAGGAAATAAAACACAAACACGAGAGACAAAGTGTACCATCTCTCTAAAACACGTATCTCTGAGATTCTGAAGAATTCACCCACCCTCCTTCCTTGCCTTTCTTTTTAACACTAGCATACTTTGCATGGCTTATTACAATACATATTTGCCTGTTAATTATCACAGCTTTGAAATAAGGTTTGTTCTTCGTTGTGGCTTCATTGTGTTAGTGTAAGATCTTTGGCATTCCACATTCTGTGTTGTTCCTTAGCTGCTTTATCCATTTCCCCTTTCCTTTGTCTGAGATAGATCAGGTAGAATAACTTCTTCCCACATTTAAGGAGCTCCTTCTTTTAGGCTTGAGTCTTTCTACACTTTTAACATATGAATTCATTTTACAGAAGATGCAAAATTAATTACCAAAGATACAGAGTAAGCAATAAACACAATTGTCACTATTCAAATTAAAGTTTTCTACACATTGTTAAAGCATTGTCAGAATTCATACACACATAAAGAACTACAGTCGTAATTTAAAAGTTATTTTGAGTGAAATTTCATTTATTGTTTAATACAGGCACATGATTCATAATCCCTGTCTTCCCTGTCCCTGTCTCTCTTTCTCCATTTTCTCTTGCTTTCATACTCTCTCTTTCACTTCCCTGTCTCTTCTACCTCTATCTCTCTCTGTCTTCCTATCCTCACCAAGGAATTTTATAAAAGTAAACTGTAATGCTGGGATTTCTGGGTCAAGGTTAAAGAGAATCACTTTAAAAATTAGAGGTGTCACTCATGTTGAGAAACTTTGTAAGAGATCTCTGGAGGCATGCACCAATATATTAGATTAGTACATGGAAAAATAAATTGAAAAAGAAAAAGCCCTGAAGTGATGAAGCCTGACTATGTCTTCCAAGCAACTGCCATTTTTAAAAGAACATAATTTCCTTTAACCAGAAATAAATAGACGGTGAAAACTGGGTACGTAACAATATATTACCTTCTTTATGATATTTCCACATAGTTTATGCAATCCAAACTAGATCAAATCACTAAAGACTAACCTTTGAGTAAATTCTTCTCAAATATTGTGTAGCATTTTCTTTGTTTTGTGACTGGAAACCAAGTATTGATATCTATGGCTCAGACTGTAAAAAATCTGTTTGAAATGCAGGAAACCCAGGTTCAATCCCTGGGTCGGAAAGACCCCCATGGAGAAGGGAATGGCAACCTACTCCAGTATTCTTGCCTGGAAAATACCATGGACAGAAGAGCCTGGTGGGCTACAGTCCATGGGATTGCAAAGAGTCAGACAAGACTGAGGGACTTAAAAAAAAAAACACGACATATTAACTTAAAATTCTTGCCTGTGCATCAACTTGAAAAGTGTTCAGATTTATACTTGAGAGTAACTTATTAGGAGCTAGTTTTTTTATTTCAGTTTGTGAAGTTCTGCTTTCTGTTTAGGCTTATTTATCTCTGCATCACTCCATGAACATACTCAAATTTTATTCATTTGAATTATGACATTGTTTTTATTTCATTAATTTTACTAACACAGGTTCAAAGAGTCAAGAGTCAGTTTAGATATAAACTATATAAAAGCCACATTATTTGTGTCTTTATGACATCTGTAAAAAGTCTAGACATTTCTCTTGCTTAGAGTTGCAACATCAACTATTGTCTGAGAGTATGTTTAATTATGAACAAGGAAAATAACAACATAAGTTTTTAATATTTCAGATTGTTATGGTGATATTAAAAAGCTTTATTAAGTGACATTTCCAAAACAATTTTCAATGATGTAGATTAATTGTGCCCCTCAGGTATTTTTGTGCAAGTAATTTAAAAGTGACTGATGTTCCCACTAAACAAAGTAACTAAGGAAAATGCAGTGATTTCTTTTCTTTTGTTAATGACTATTTTTAAGAAGGTTAATTTATGACTAGAAATATAGGTATTCTCAGTACCTGGAGATTAAGTAACATGTTTTATTCTTACAAAAGCTACTGTTTTATAGTGTTAATCTTTGGCTGAGTAAAAGTAGTAGTTACTAGACGATAGAATAGTTAGTTGTAGTTCATCATGGCAGTTATCCATTGCTGGCAGAGACTTCACATATCCTTTGATTGCTGATGATTTCTAAACAACGCCTGTAGATTTGCAACATGACATTATCACATTTCTAAGGACATTCCATACCAGTGCTTCGAAGAGTTTATTGAATAAAATAGTAAGTGGATGAGTGTGTTAAAAAGCAAGACTTTTTCTGCAACAAAGTTGTTTATATGATAAATTTCAGTGGTTTGGTATTGTGACTGTATCCCCCCATTGCCCCCATCTCACCCACCCACCAAAATCTAATTCCTACCTTATGAGACATTTGAAATAATAAAATGAGATAATGTACTTAAAACTTCTTACTCATTTCACTTGGAAATATATCAACCCAGTTCAAGTTGATGAGAGCTTAACGAACCATCCTATGCCTTGCATTAAGGCAAGAGGTTTCTTCTTTTTTAATACAGTTTAAGAGAAGTTTCATGTCAAAAGAGAAATATAAAGAATCCTACCCATAACCATATCTTAGCTTTTGGGGCAGCCTGTCAAGAATTGTGAAGAATCTGAGGTTTTATCCTACTTGCTAGCTTACAGCTTCCCTTGCCAGCGTCATGGATGCTAGCAGAAGCTAGGAGACTCCTGAGACAGAGACAAAGCATTTTATTATGTACATGGATTAGAGTCAGAGTATAAGCATTTTCATGTATAAGTTCCCAACCTCCAATTCTCAAAAGGTGGCACAAAATGAGTCAGGTGATACCTGTATACAACTGGACTGTGTTTCAGAAGAGGAACCTTGGCTGTAGAGACAAAAGTCTCTTAATGTCAGGAAATATGCCTACCTTTGGCCCTGAAGAGAGACATTATCATTATTGTTCTGGGCAGTAAGCATGTCCGCCACTTGTTCCAGAGGGAGACAATGTTTCTATCTTCCAGTGTGGTTATACATTTGAGAAGATACTTCAGATCCACAAGAGTATTGTCTCTCAGTAGAAGCCATGTGGGTGCAATATGAAGACCACTTATTTTACTCTTCCCATCAATTCAAACCAACCTCAGGCATTTGAGCCAACCACTTTGGCAACAGGGAACAAAAAATGGAAACTTACCTAAGGAATAAAATAATGGAATATTAAATTACGTGCATGTATTATTACAATCATATAATCTTTGATTTAGAAAGCTTTAAGTCAATTTTTGATGTTTAGAGGTGAATGTGTAAGAGGATTTGGTCAACTCAGAAGTAATCTGATAGATATACTAATTGAGTTTCCCAAGCATATTTTAGGTTCTCATACATGCAGAATTAAACACAAAGAAATAAAAAGTGAGTACAAAGTTTGCAGAAAATACGCTGAATCAACAATGCACTTTGATATATTTCTAAATTCTTTGCCTTTATTGAATTTATGTAAATTCTGTCTAACATTTACTTGGGCATCTCTGGTGTGTCAGGCTGTAAAGAACCTGCCTGCAATGCGGGAGACCTGAGTTCAATCCCTGGGTTGGGGAAATCCCCTGAAGAAAGGAATGTAACCCATTCCAGTATTCTGGCCTGGAGAATTCCATAGGCAGAGAAGCCTGGCAGAGAAACATTTACTTGAGATAGATTCTTCATATTTAATTAAAGGAATGGTATTTGTGGCATAGAATTGAAAAACAATATTTAGCTTCATTTCACACTAAAATGAAAACACTGAACAAAACAAATAATAGGAAAAGATTATTACCATTTCAGGCTAGTAAAGTTTCTAATGATTTTGTGATTTACAAAATTCTCCTAAGGTTTGTGTGGATGTTCAAAAAGTAAAGTACTTGAGGCAGTTAATTCTTGAGAAACATCTTTGGCAGCGAATATTAATGTTTCACTTTTACCATCTAGGAATAACAGTAAACTCTAATCCACTGCCTCGCTAAATAAAGCTCACAATAATTATTTCTTCTACATAGGCCACTGTACTCTGTTTTGCTTAGTCTTAATTTGAATATTTGGCCACCTCATGTGAAGAGTTGACTCATTGGAAAAGATTCTGATGCTAGGAGGGATTGGGGACAGGAGGAGAAGGGGGCGACAGAGAATGAGATGGCTGGATGGCATCACGGACTCAATGGACGTGAGTCTGAGTGAACTCTGGGAGTTGATGATGGACAGGGAGGCCTGGCGTGCTGCGATTCATGGGGTCGCAAGGAGTTGGACACTGAGCGACTGAACTGAACTGAATTTGAATAATAAATCAATATGATCATTATATCTTTCTACTTTTTACTCAGTAGAAACACAGAAGAAACTTACTCTGTATAAAGCTTTCATCTTTAAAGAAGCTATAGTAGTATCAGCTTTAAAAAAATATTTTTATTTTAATAAAATAGTAATTATTAATATTATTTTAGAATGAATATAACTATCACTTCATACTCCTTGTCTAACATGTTTATGATTTGAATGAACATGATAAAGATTCTTTGGATACCTATTTTCTTACTTCTTTTTTTCATAGATGTTTTCAAATATTTATTTCATTATTTTCTTCCAGTTTGTTCCTTTTACATAACTCTGAGATTTTGGTTTGAAAAGAAGGAATTCTTAGTTAATGCATACTACTTAAAAAAATAAAACCACAAATTCATAACAAGAACAAATAGGTTTTCTGTCTTTTCAGTTATAATATTTTACCTGTAATACTTGTTTGATCAGGCTACATATTTTTATGCCACAGAGTTGACAAAACAACAGTGATAGAATAGGTTGTGTTCTGTAATGTAATTTATGGACTAAATTAGTGTGCAAATATCATGTTAACATTTATCTATTTGATAAAATATTTTTGAAGCCTTGAGAGTACATATGCAATTCACAGTTTAAAATTGAGATGGTTTCTTATTTAATGAAAATATGTACTTTTGAATCCAAAACCTAGGTCAGAATCTTACCATTGCCACTTATTGGGTGAAATTATTAAAATGTCATAACCTAAGTTTTCTTAAAATTGTGTTACCAATACACAATTCATAGGTTTATTTTTAAATAAGATTACTTTATAAAAGTATGTGATACATACCAGTTACCTAATAAATATCTGCTAAATGTAAGTTACTTCTTTGTACTTAAATCTGGTTTTTGCACAAAGTATCTTAAATTTGAAATGAACTTTTATGTTCTTGTTTAACATAAGTCTGAAAATTTTATTTTAGTATTGTAAAGAATGAATAGATAGAGATTCTTTTTTTAAATCTTGAAGCCTGAAATACATTTTGTTACATAAGAAACTTAAATGTGATTTACTGGAAAAAAATATATTTGTATTGAAATATGTTACACAAAAGAAAGTACATGCTTTTAAAATTATAAAATGCATTTTCTGTTTTCTTCCAATTGTAACTTCTACTTTGAGATCCTCACAAATGAATCATTATGAAACACTTTTGATACTAGTGTGTTCTGTTTTCCAAAATGTTCAAATAATTAATAACTAAGTGAGACCTCATTGACTTACAAATTGATTAAAGATTTATATAATTTAAAAATAGAAGTATTTTACACTAAGGCATCATCTGATATTTGTTTATAAATATGTTATGCCATTAATTATGCTGCCTGTTTCATGATAATAGACCTAAGTGTCATTTTCTATCTGTATTATTATTAGATATTTGTAATATGAAAAAAAAAACTAGAAGAAAAACCAGCAACAGATTTACTCATTTTGAAAAAGTGTATATGAAATTTCTAATACTTGATCATGTAAAATTAGTAGGTTGTGACTTCTAATATTTTTGAGAAAGTTATTTCCTCTTTTTCCGACAAACTTCAGAATTGACTTTATAAATCGTTTGTTTGCCATTTGAAAGGTCAATTCATTCAAGATTATAATTCTTTCTTAATTTCATAGTTATATTATATATATATATATGTATATTCATACATATTGTTGTTGTTGTTGTTGTTGTTGTTGTTACTAAGTCCCCTAGTCCCCCTCCCTGTCCTTCACCATCTCCCAGAGTTTGTCAGAGTTCATGTCCATCGCATCAGTGATGTGGTCCAGCCATCTCATCTTCTGATGCCCTCTTCTGCCCTCAATTTTTCCCAGCATCAGGGATTTTTCCAATGAGTTGTCTGTTTGCATTAAGTGACCAAAATACTGGAGCTTCAGCTTCAGCATCTGTCCTTCCAATGAATATTCAGGGTTGATCTCCCTTAAGATTGACTAGTTTGATCTCCTTGCTTCCCAAGGGACTTTCAGGAGTCTTCTCCAGCACAACAATTAAAAGGCATCAGTTCTTTGGTATTCTGCCTTCTTATGGTCCCACCTGTCACAGCCATACACGACCACTAGGAAGACCTTAGCCTTGACTATATGGACCTTTGTCATCAGAGTAATGTCTCTGCTTTTCAATACACCATCTAGGTTTGTCATTGCTTTCCTGCTAAGATGCAATCGTTTTCTGATTTCATGGCAGCAGCCACTGTCTGCAGTGATTTTGGAGCCCAAGAGGAAGAAATGTGTCACTACTTCCACCTTTCCCCATTTTCCTAGCAGTCATGGGGCCAGATGCCATGATCTTAGTTTTTTTTAGTATTTAGTCTTAAGCCAGCTCTTTCACTCTCCCCCTTCACCCTTATCAAAAGACTCTTTAGTTCCTTTTTGCTTTTTTCCATTAGAGTGGTATCATCTGCATATGTGAGGTTGTTGATGTTTCTCACACTTATATTGATTCCAGCTTGTAACTCATCCAGCCCATCATTTCTCATGATGTGCTATGTGTATAAGTTAAATAAGCAGGGTGACAATATACAGCCTTGATGTACTATTTAGCAAAAATATAAAAGCTATTCACAAAATTTACATGGAGTTCAAGAGACCTCACAGCAAAATAATCTTGAAAAAAAGATCCACACTTCCTGACTTTGAAACTTATTAAAAACCACTAGTAATCAAAACAATGTGATATTGTATTGCACAAGGAACTCTGCCCAATATTATGTAACAACCTAAAGGGGAAAAGAATCTGAAAAAAAAAATAATGCATATGTTTAACTGAATTGCTTTGCTGTATACCTGAAACTAACACAACATTGTTAATCAACTATACTCTGATATAAAATAAAAAGTTAAAAAATGTGATATTGGCATTAAGAATAACACAGGAATCCACAGAGTACAATTTTAAGCCTAAAAATAAACCAAAGTGCCTTGATCAACTGATTCTCAAAATGGCGCCAAGACCATTCAATAGTGCAAGAATAGTCTCTTCACCAGATTGTGCTGGGACTACTGATACCCACATGCAAAAAAATTAAGTTGGATCCCTATTTCACACCATTTAAAAAGTTAACTTATAATGGATAGAAAATCTAAGCACTAAACTATATAAGCACTATACTGCTGCTGCTGCTGCTGCTGCTAAGTCGCTTCAGTTGTGTCTGACTCTGTAGGATCCCATGGACGGCGCCTACCAGGCTCCCCTGTACCTGGGATTCTCCAGGCAAGCGTACTGGAGTGGGTTGCCATTGCCTTCTCCAAGCACTATGCTATATAAGCACTAAAAGTATAATGTTTAGAAGAAAACACAGGAAGATCTTTATGACTTTGATTTGGTAAAGGTTTCTTAGATATGATACCAAAAGCAAAACCAACAGAAGAAAAACAGATATGTTTGGATTAGATCAAATTTAAAATATTTTGTGTATCAAGCACATGTTAAAGAATGTGAAAAGCAATTCACAGAATTAAAGAAGATATTCCTGAATCATATATCTGATAAGGGTATCCCATGTATAATATATAAAGAACACTTACAACTCAACAACAAGGAGACAGACTTTCTAATATAATCCATTTGAATTTTTATCTACATCAGTGCATCAACTTTAAAAGATTTTTTTAAGGTAAATTTGTATGTTTTATCTATAAATCATGAACTAATCCCCAGTAGCTCAGCTGGTAAAGAATCTGCCTGCAAAACAGGAGACCCCGGTTCGATTCCTGGGTCAGGAAACTCTCCTGGAGAAGGGAACTACTACGCACTCCAGTATTCTGGCCTGGATAATTCCATAGACTGTATAGTCCATGGGGTGGCAAAGAGTCAGACATGACTGAGCAACTTTCACTTTTCACTTTAAATCAGAATGTAGAACGTACCATACTTAATTCTTAGGAGGTTATTATCAATTTGCAGATAGCAATGCATTGATTTAAAACACTTGTACATGGGAGTCAAGTAGTTAAATTTTCCTTTGAAAGATGTAATATTTGCCTCTCTGTGCATGGGCTACATTAAAACTCTGAATAATTGCTTTTGTTTAGACTGATTCTTCACTTTCATTTATCAAAGTGGAATATTTGAAAATCTTTCTAATTAACTTGATATTAGAGTTTAACTTCCATTAAAACAATAATTCATTAAACATGTCTTCTAATATTATTCTATCGCTGGGGTACATCCTCAAGTAAATTTCCCATGTGATTATGCATGTGAAATATAATTTTGAGTTTTTACATGTATGAACAATGTATGAAAACTTTTCCAGACCATTTTAAAATAAAGAATCCATTGTTTTATTTTTCTGTTTTGAAAAAGAGGATCTGAACTGATTGCCATTAACTCTATCAAGGATGGTGGAGGAGTGCAGTTGATGAGAACATTTTCCAGTTGATCGTCTTGTTTTCAGCCTTTTAACTGCTTGCCATCTTTTATGCATCAAGTCTGCATCCCAGCCCTCTGAAGAGCATCTTGGGAAAGATCTGTGCCTCCTTGCCTTCAGTCCTCTCCATAAGCCATATTTATGGCTTCAAGTACCTGAACTGCGCTTTATGAGTCAGTTCCTTCCCACCCGCCTGCTAGAAATGCCTAGTTTGCTGATGACCTATCATTTTTCCTCTTCATTTTTATGCATATAGCTTTTAAAAATGCCTTTACTATCACAGTTTAGGTCTCTCAGAGGGGAGAAAAATAATTACATTTTCCAAGTCCATCTTCTTCAATGAAAACTTTGCTTAACACAATTCACTGACACATCACATTTGGGCATATGAAGATATTTTATTGATACTTTGTAAAATGGGAAGTCCCACTAGCAATTTATTTTAACATATGTGAAAAAATAGTGAAAGTGTTAGTCGCTCAATCACATCTGACTGTGACCCCATGGATTATAACCTGGCCAGCTCCTCTGTCCATGAAATTCTTCAGGCAAGAATACTGGAGGGGTAGCTGTTCTTCTACACCTAGGAACTGAACTCAGGTCTTCTGCATTGCAGGCAGACTCTTTATCATTTGAGCCACCAGGGAAGATCCAAAAGACATGTGACTGTTTTTCCTATTATGTGATCATTTGACTATTTTTCCTATTACTTAGCCTGTGTTCTCACTACATACTCCTCTTTTCCCTATTGTATAGGCTTCAAATTTCTTTATATTTTCATATGTGCTTAGTCACTCAGTCATTTGTGACCGACTCTTTGTGACCTCATGGACTGTAGCCTGCCAGGCTCCTTGGTCCTTGGGGATTCTCCAGGCAAGAATACTGGAGTGGGTTGCCATGCCCTCCTCCAGGGTTATATTTTTATATAGATTATTTAGTCTTGTCTGTTTTAAAATATATTCTCAGAATTTCAACTTCTCAAGTAGCTTTTCTGATTCCCCCCAAATCCTTTTTTTTTTTCCCAAAAAAGGGAATTCTAAAGACACATGTGTTAAGGTCTTTTCTTTTTAACCTTATTTAATATAAATTCTGACACTTTGTACTACTATGTAAGTTCTACTATATATGACTCAATAATATTGACTTTAACTAGTTATATCCAACACTGAATACTCTCAACTCCAACACATAAACTGCTATCTGCAAAGGAAAGATCATGCTTGAGATGGACATAGAAAATCCCACAACTTTCTATACTTTACAGCTTAAGGTTCTCCAAACTGAGCACTCATCAGAATCACCTGAAGGACAAATTCCTGGGTCACATCCCATGATTTTTAAAACAATTTGTGTGTATAGAGCCCAGTAATTTTCATTTCTATTAAGTTACCAGTGCTGATTATCTGGGGACTATAACATGAGAAACCTTGCCTAGAGAATCATTATTCCCTTGAAAAATAGCATAGCTCAAACCTCCTGAATGTCAGAGATGAAAGGATTTTAAAACATCCAAATATGTTAACAGACTTTTAAAATATTACTTTATATTAATGTGACATTTTAGTATTTTCAGTAGGTATTTGATAGCGGATAAAAATGTCTGAGGAGGACATAGCAGAAAATCAAGTGTTTTCTGTGGTTAATAATATCACATTCTTGTAAAATGAGTCAAAGTACACATATGCATTAAACTCCAGCAAGTTTATGGTTGCAAGTATTATGGGAACTAATCAAAACCCACAAATATTAAAAATGGACCTCATCCTCTTGTCTGCATTTTCTACATGTAAGCCCAATATTTATGAGATTCTTGTGTACTAATATGAAAGAAATATTTATTAAAGATAGGATTTTTAACAATGTATGAACTGCTGGTCCTTCGCTAGAAATCATGGAGTGTGTAATAATGGCTAAAATAAAATCAGAATTGCTAGCTTCCCATTTTGTAGAGCAATAACATGAATGTTCCCAGTGGAATAGTAAAGCTACATTATGAAAGGAATTGTATTATTAAAAAGTGAACTTCCAAAGCCACAGATCCATGTTTTTCAACACCGAGTATATCTCATGATTTAACTTTAAAATAAGTTAGATAGTATGAAAAAATGTCTACTTTCTGAGATGGTATGTGAATTATTGAAAAACTGCTTCATGAACATATATAGGCTTCAGATATTCTTTAGGCTTTGTGTGTGTGTGTGTGTGTGTGTGTGTGATGAATTCAGTACAGAATATTTTCAAGACTATTATACACTAAAAAGGATGCATTAAAAAGACCGCCATCCATATCATATTTATCAACAAGCTTTTGCAATTTTATCTAATGAGAAGTGTTTTTGATTGGTTACCTCCAGTGTGATAATAAAGTAAAGCTTATGCTCTTTGTTCAATTTAATTACCTTTTATAAAAAAAATCATTTAGCATGATGTTGTCAGTATTTTTCCATGCCAGCAAACATGCTTCTGAAGCATGATTTTTAAATGTACAAATAGCATTATACCATATAAAAGACATAAATCAAGCATATTTCTCTATTGTTCAAAATTTCCTTAAAATTGTTTACTGACAGTGAAATTGCTGAGTTACTGTATAAGCACATTCATGACTCTCAGTAAAATTTTTTGCACAAAAATATGCAATGACTAATATGCCTGCCTGCATTAAGAATATATGTTTCCAGGACCCTTATATATAAGTATTGCATTTTATCGTTTTATTTATGTTTTTGCCTATTTGGTAGGTGAATTCATATGTCAGTGTAGTTTTAATTTGCCTTTTTATAACTTTCTAATAGATAGTTTAGGGTATAATTTTAAGCTAATTGTCTTCCTCAGCTTAAAATACAGCTATATTTCATATTATGTAAATGCAGGAAAAAGATTACTAAGATTTTGGAAAGATTGCTTTTATACAGTTTTCCTTTTTTAAATCTTGGAAGTCTAAAGTAAATGTATGCATGATTGCTGTAGCTGATTTTAGCATATAAGAATAATAGAAGTTTCTTTTTCTCTTTTTTTTCCCTTGTTTCCCCTCTACTTTTATGTGCATAAAAAACTTTTATTTGCACTCATTTACAAAACTCAGAATTAGTGTATAGTTTTAATAGCTAAAAAGAGTTGCAGTTCATATGTGGTCCAAAACATGATATATGAATGATATATTTCTTAAAATTAACACTTTTTTAGGTAATAGAAAACATTATAAACTGTATAAGCATGTTTCTTTCCTTGACAGTTATACAAATCAAAATAATTTCATTTGTAAATTAAAGTATGATTAATTAAGAAAACCTGTAAGAACACAAAGGGAGGATATCACATGAGAATGAAATCTTCAGAATTTAGCCTTCAGATTTATTTTGTCACTTATTCTCAATGTATATTAATTAGCTATAAAGTAAATGACTTGATTTTCTAATCTGGGACACATATGAGATTTTATATATAATTACAAATATTTTTCTAGGAAGAAACACATTCATTCCAAACAACACATAAGCATGATGAGTGTGTGTGTGTGTGTGTGTGTGTGTGTGTAAGAGAGAGAGAGAGTTTGATATGCTTTTTCCCAGATAACAGTATCAGTCCTATGAGCATATGACAATAAGAAAGGACCACTGGAGAGAATCTGGAGATACCATTTTTGTACCGTTTAGACAAGGAAAATGGTGTGTGTGTCAAAGAAGAAGGGGGTTTGTGGAGTAACTTGAATATTTTAATGGGATCAATTGTATAAAATTAATTGTTGAAATTATAATTATTGAATCTATATTAAAATCAAGTTTAAATATGATAATATAGCGTAACATTTTAGAAAAATAATTACTGAATGAGGCAGTAAAATAGGCTTTATAACTTCAGAAGTACTTGAACTTTAGTTTATGATTGGCTCTTTTCCAGCAGTAGAATTGGCAGAGTTCTGATAGGGACCTAAATGCAACTCTGCTGTGATAAGAAATGGGAAAAAAATAGAAAAAGTAATTGCTTTAGCAATGATCTAGTTTGGAAATGATGGATTCTTTCAGGTAGCATTCAGTAACTTTTCCATCCCTGGCACACTCATCTGAGCACTCTATTGAGGTCAAATATCTCTGTCTAGGGAGCTGGAAACTGTTTAGAAATCTGCTGCTATCCAAAATATTGCAACTGAACTGTTGGTACAGTTGTACACTAAGGTGTACTATTTTTTCTGTCCGTGAACATGAGGTGAAGAGCAACTATCTCTTCAGGATTTTTCTACCTGATACTCTTTAGGATCTAATGAGATCAGTCAGCTTTAGATAAACATCCTGATACTGAACTTGCATTTGTCATCTCCTTCTGCTAACTCGTTTGAGTCATTCTTACAGAGGGAAAGGCAGTGTATGTTTAGAGCAAAAGAAATGCCTGTTTTTCTACGACTATTTGAAAAAAGGAAACAAACCACCTCAATAAAGATGTAGAAAAGTCTGGCTTTTGGATTTGTTCTGTTTTTCTTCTGACCAGCTGCACATGTTTGGGAAACTAAGCATTTACTTTGACAGACTTATTCTGCATCACACCTTCTACTGAGTTTTCTGAAAAAGCGAAAAAAAGTATTTTGTCCTCTGACATTCACACACCAGGTGGTCTAATTTTTGCCTGTTGGCTCACAATAGGTGTTTGTAGGTTTTCTCCCTGACCTCAATCAATTCTCCAACTGACAGAGCAAAGTAAATCTTGGACAAAAACAACAAAGAATATGTTTCTACTAGCAAGGTCAGTGTGAATTATGGAGGACTTATGTACTAAGGTGATATATTAGCATCCTATGAGTGCTTTTGTTTGAATAAAAATATCAGAATATCAGGGCATGTTGACTTAGACACATGATTGTTTCAGTCCAGTTTTAGTATTTCTTCACTCTCCTGACGGTTCATTATTGTACAGTTAGAACACGAGCAGTCTTCTTTCTCTAGTCCCAACAGAAACAGGGTTAATCACAGATAATTTTTCCTAGCATGGCTTCTCTGTAAGTGGCACCAACAAAGCATAGCAGCAGGATGTGTTCATCTTCCTAATCATTGTCCTCAAATGGTGGTCCATGATTCTGGCTCTAGTTTCCCTTATTTAAGTAAACTCTTGATTATTAAGTTTTATACTTTTGACATCATTTGAAGCAATGTAGTAAAATTACCTAGGGTAAATTAGACTTTTGTTTAAATACTGGTACATATTTATATTTCAGTTAAGGAATGAACCCGTTCTACTGTTTTGAAAATTACTTAGCAATTCATATTCAAGTCTTTTATACTGGTCATGTTTTCGTTTTTGTTTTTTTAATAGATTTTACTCCTGTTCACTTTCAGTATTTTCATTTCCCGGTATAAAACCTAAGTATTATTCTCTGTTCTTCAGAAGTATTTTACACTTTAATCAGTTTTCTTTGGATGTTCTCTAGTTTTCTGACATCTTTTTGCAGATAAAAACTAGAACCACACTATTAGAAGTATATATATTGTATGGATTTCATCAATATGGATGTAGATTTATATTTTCCAATGTTTTCAGTACTCTTTTGATTATCCCCATGGTTTTCATCTCTGGAACAGAATTATTGTTTTGTTCTTAAATTGATGGACATCTAAGCTTACTGAGTGAATAGAAATTTATAACTATAAATTTTATGGTGTACAATATAGAGTACTATTCCAAAAAAACAGAAACAGAAAAACATGTTTTATTTTTTAAATACATAGTATATTCACATATTCATGTTATAAAATGCATAAAGTCCAATAATTTGTTTTCTGCAACCAAATCATCCGTTTTTTTTTTATAGAGTTATGTTATATAAAGACAAGAAAAGTCTAACCTTATATCCCTTTTATTCAAATTGCTTCATCAGTTCAGTTCAGTTGCTCACTTGTGTCTGACTCTTTGTGACACCAGGCTTTCCTGTCCATCACCAACATCCAGAGCTTGCTCAAACTCATGTCCATCAAGTCAGTAATGCCATCCAACCATCTTGTCCTCTCTTGTCCCCTTCTCCACCTGCCTTCAATCTTTCCCAGCATCAGGGTCTTTTCCAATGAGTCAGTTCTTCGCATCAGGTGGCCTAAGTATTGGAGCTTCAGCTTCAGCATCAGTCCTTCCAATGAATATTCAGGATTAGTTTCCTTTAGGATTGACTGGTTTGATCTCCTTGCTGTCCAGGGTATTCTCAAGAGTCTTCTCCAACACCATAGTCCAAAAGCATCAATTCTTTGGTACTCAGCTTTCTTTATTTTCCAACTCTCACATCCATACATGACTACTGGAAAAACCATAGCTTTAACTAGACAGTCCTTTGTCGGCAAAGTATTGCTTCATACTTCATGCATTATTTTGCACCTCGCTTCAAGTACTTAGCATGTTTTGGATAATATTCCTTTATTCTTGAAGAGGTCCATATTCTTTTATGGTTGCATACTATTCCATTGTATGGATATTTAACCTGTGTCCATGGAATTTCTTAGGCAAGAATACTAGAGTGGGTAGCTATATCCTTCTCCAGGGGATCTTCTCAATCCAAGGATTGAAACCCTAGGTCTCCTGCACTTCAGGCAGATTCTTTACCATCTAATCCACCAGGGAATAACAGTAAGACTAGTTAACATCTATTACCAGAGGTTGCTCAGATGGTAAAGAATCTGCCTGCAGTGCAGGAGACCTGGCCAGCACATATCTGTTCTCCTAAGAGAACTGAATTTCTTAATGCCCAGGTTATAGGAGCACTCTGTTTTCCAGTTTTATTCATTTCTAATTATATTAAATTGTGCTTAGATAATTAAAAAAAATAGTAATTCATTGGAGTTTTTATAGCCTAATATATTGTAATTTCTGTGATTATTTCTTACTTAACAAGAAAACATTTTTCTTTTTATGTATGTCATGTAATTATATTTTAATTTTAATTTATATTCCTACTTTTATAGCCTTTATGGTCTAATTTACTTAAGTATATGCACTGGCTTCTATTTTGCATCCTTACTTTTATCAATTTCATCTGTCAAATACTTCCTCTTCCATGTACTTCTTTGTTCATTGGTGACTTAGTATATCATAAAACTATTATTATATATTCTTCCTTAATCATCTCCTGAAATTTATGCTCTTAAAGCTTTTTTGTGTTTCACACAATTTTTACATTAAGAGCATATTTTTTGCTTCATTTACTACTGTTTGGTATAAATTGAAAATCATTTGCAACTGATATTATAAATCCTTTCTCTTCTATTTGCTTTTGTCTATTCATTTATTTTCAAAGTTTCCTAATAGTTCTGTTTTTGCAGTAGACTTTTTATATATCATAGACTTTAGTTTTACTTTGTGATTCTGAGGTTTTTTCTTTAATAGTAAATTACCAATTTACATTTATTACTGAGGCAGATACACTTCTGGAAATGCCATATTATTGATTTCAGAATTATTCCTTAGGTTTGTGATTTTAGGATTTCAGGACAGTTAATGTATGTTTCTTAATTACATGATTCTGCTCTCTTAAACATGTTTAGAAATTATAATCCAAACCTGAATGATTTTAGATTATTGCACTAAATCATGTTAACAGAAAAACATATTATAGTGTGTTTGTGTTTCTTGACTATCTCTTTTTTTCTGCATCTGCAAGAAAAGGTCTGTCTGTAGTCTTGTACAGTTTTACTAAGATATGTTTGAAGAAAGTTTTGGATAATTATGAAATCAGAAATGGTAAAGACTAACCGATCATAGCACAGTGTCATACTCTGAATTTAGTACCATCTCTCAAGCCAAGCAGGATTCTCTTTCCCATTTTTGACTTCTCATGTTTCAGGCTATTCTTGCTATTGTGTTTAATTTTCTAATTCAATAAATCTTATACTTGAATATATTCATTTTTCTAACATGGCTGTAACAAAGTACCATACACTGAATAGCTTAAAACAGCCAAACTTGATTTTCTTATAATTTGTGGAGGCCTAAAGTAAACAATCAAGATGTCAGCAGGACTATGCTCCCTCTGAAGCATGTCAGGGAGAATCGTTTTCCCCATCCTAGTTTCTGATGGTAGCTGTCAATCCTTAGCATTCCTTGGCTTTCAACTGTCTCACTCCAATCCCTACCTCTTTTGTCATAAGGGACACCAGTCCTAATGGACCAGGACCCAGCATAATGATCTTGTTTAACTTGATCACATCTGCAAAGTTTTTATTTATATTAAGGTCACATTACAGGTAATGGGAATTTTGATTTCAATATTTTTAGAGGAAGGTCACAATTATAACCATAAATTTAAGTAATAGAAAGTAACCCCAGTGCTTCAGTAATTCTGTAAAACTTATGTCCATTCAATGTAAGTTCTGTATTCTAGAGTGTAATTGTATATAACATTTGACTAAAACTCCGTGTAATGAATTAACATACACTTAGATTGTGGCTTACTATAAATATTGATTTTTTTTTGCATTAGGAAAATTCAGTAAGAAGTATTTTAAAATTTCATTTAAATTGTGCTGAATTTATCTGTATTCACACTATTTTTTCCCATTACATCAAAATGGAAAAGAAATATATTCTTATTATGTCTTCTTTTTACTCATAATGGGCACAAACAGCAATTATTGTAGTTGATGTGATTCATTTTTCTGCATTTAATAGAAATTACTAACCAGAATTATTGTTCAAGTCTGTCACCAAGGAACAAATCACAGTAATCGAATCCAAGAAGAATCAATATGATGACTCATTAGCAATGAGCTCTTACCAGGAGCCCCTAATGGCTAAAGATGTCACACTGTATTATTTAAATGAACCAGATAATAATAATAATAAAATTAGCTTCTGAAAACTGATACAGGGCTATATTCTGTATTTACATCAGGGCTTTAAAGATTTTAAAATTATTGAAATTGATTTATGTTGTTTGTGTTCCTCTTATCATTTGTTTTGAAATGCATTTTTAAAATTTATTGAAGATTGTATCTGACTGATACTTAGGACTTTTTAAAAAGACTATTCCTAAAAAATATTTACTATATTTTATGTCTCACTTGAATATAATGTTCAATTATGTATTTTATAATATAATGTTCAAAGTATATTTTTAAAGTTTCCTCAACAATTCAAATGCAGTGCACATGTGCACATAGGTCCATATTCTCTCTCCCTCTTTCTCTGACTCTCACACACACACATGCAGAACACAAATTCTAAAGCACACTGAAAGATATTCAAATAAATTATTGTTTATATGGCATCCAGTCTAATTTGAAACCTCTCCAGTTATACTGTCATGACCCCTGAATATCTGCTCTTATCTACTATTTCATTCTTAGAAATAACACATGTCAGCAGTGGGATGTTGGATGGATGGAGTCTACATTTTCTAGTGGTGGTAGAACTTACTTTCTCTGGAAGAATGAGCAATAACCAATCTAGAACTTAAAATACTTAAATTTTACATGATTAAATTTTCCATATTTTCTTTCATTGTGATTCTATGAGTTAATCCTTTACACTATCTATACAGATAATCAGTCCCTCCTCCATAGGTAGACAGGAGAATTTGTCCTCTTGACCGAGTTGTTGTTCATTAATTTAAGTTTTTTTAAAGTACCTGCCTTACATCAGAAACTAAACTAAAATGTGGAAACAGTATAGACTGCCCTCAATGACTAACAGTATAATAAAGTTATTATACTATGTGAAAAATTCAATAAGATACTCTAATTACAATGGATATAAATCTATACATGAAGAACACGTCATGAACTCCTACTGTATGCAAAGAATTCTTCCAGGTGCTACTGAAGATAATCAGAAGTGTAGAGCATGAGGTCTCTGCCTTCAAGAGTTTACCATTTAAATGGGAAAAGAAGACCTGAAGATGAGGTGTCAAGTTCAGGTAGAAAACAGAAGTACAATATGAAGTATTAGTTGCCTTATATGCCATATAAGTGGTAGGATAATAAGTGCTATCAGTTCAGGTGAGGGCTAGTCAGTTTATTTAATAGAGGCCTATTCAGATTGTCTCTTTCTTCTGTAAATTTTGGCAAATTTTATTTTTCAAGGAATTGAACCATTATCTAATCATCCACTTTGTTGACATAGAGTTGATATAGTATGCCTTTATTACCATTTTAACACCTATGGAATCTATAGTTACATCCTTCTCTGCTTTCATTTCTCTATGTGTCTTTATATTTTAATTGGGTTACTTGTAGATAGCATAATGTTTTCTCATGGTTTTTACCTATCTTTCAATTGATGAATCTTTTCATTGATATTTAAATTAGTTTTTGATATAGTCGATTCATATCTGCTGCATTCATTACTGTTTTGTTTGTACCCTTGTTCTTTGTTCTTAATTTTATCTCCACACTTCTACCATTCGTGTTTTGATTTTAATATTTTATGCAGTTCAATTTCTCTCCTTGCTTATTAGCATATCGTTTATATATATATATATATATATATATATATATTTTACTTTTTTAGTCGTTTCCCTAGAGTTTGCTGTATACATTTGCAGCTAATCTAAGTCCACTTCAGATAACACTATACCGCTTCACAATAATGTACATATTATATAATAACCAAATAATACAAGTTCTTCCTTCGATCTCTAATATCATTACTATTAGTCCTTTTATATACATCCACACATGTGCACATATATATGAATACCTTGTTGCTATTATTATTTTGTACTGTTACCTGTTAAATCAATTATGAATAAGAAAACTAAATAAGTTCTGAGTTTTATTTTACCTTTGCTTAATCCTTCTTCATCATTCTTTCTTTATGTAGATTCACTTTTGGACCTATTTTATTTTCCTCTTCTGTAAAGATTTTTTAACCTTTTTTGCATGGCAGGTTTATTGGCAACAAATGTCCTGTTTTATTATCTAACAAGTGTTTATTTTTCCTTTACTTTTGAAGGATAACTTCTCAAGGTACAAATTCTATGTCATTATTTTTCTTCTCTCAACACTAGATATTTTACTCCCATCTTGTCTTCATTTGTAAGTTTTCTGAGGAAAAGTTGGATGTCATTCTTATCTTTTCGCCTCAGTGTGCTCAGTTGCTCAGTCATGTCTGTGTCCCCACGGACTGTAGCCTGCCAGGCTCCTCTGTCCATGGGATTTTATAGGCAAGAATACTGGAGTGGGTTGCCACTTCCTCCTCCAGGGGATCTTCACAACCCAGGGATTGAACCCCCGTTTCTTGTGTTCCCCAACTTGGCAGGCAGATTCTTAACCATTGTCCTTTGGAAATGCCGCATTAACAAACTGAAGAATAAAAACCATGTGATCATCTCAATAAATGCAGAAAAAGCTTTTGATAAAATCAATATCAATATATGATAAAAACTCTCCAGAAAATGGGTATAGAGGGAACCTACCTCAATATAATAAAGGTCATATATGACAGACCTACAGCTAACATCATTCTATAGATTGGGTTTTTTTTCCCTCTGGCTTCTTTCAAATTTTTTTCATATTCTACAGTTTGAAAGTACCATGCCTAGGTGTAGGGTGTTTGACATCATCTTTTCTGTGGTCTGGGATCTGAGTTTCCTGGACCTTTTGATTTGTGTCTGACATTAATTTGGGGGAAAATATCAGTTATCATTGTTTCAAATATTTCTTCTGATCCTTTCTTTTTTCTTCTTCTAGTACTCTCATTATATGTGTATTATACCTTTTGTATTTGTTCTACAGTCTGAGAATATTCTGTTCTTTTTTTTTTCTTTCAGTTTTTGTTCGCTTTGCTTTTGGTTTTTGACAATTATATCACTAGATCCTTGAGTTCAGAAAAATTTTTCAGCTGTGTTGACTTTACTAAAAAGCCCATCAAAGGCATGCTTCATTTCTGTTACAGTATTTTTTTTTCCCCTCTAGCATTTCATTTTGATTCTTTCTTAGGTTTTCCTTTACTTTGCTTACATTGCTCATCTGTTCTTACATGTTGTCTACTTTCCCTTAGACCCCTTAGCATATTAGTTATAATAGTTTTAAAATCCAGTGTAACAGTTTCAGCATCCTGCTATGTCTGGTTCCAATGCATGCTTGGTCTCTTCAAATTGCATTTTATGCCTTTTTTTATATCATGTAGTTATTTTTTTTTCTAAACACATCAAACATGATGTACTACAATGAAGATACCTGTCTCTTGCTTCAGAATGGTTTTTATATGATAGTTCAGTTCAGTTCAGTTCAGTCGCTCAGTCGTGTCCGACTCTTTGAGACCCCATGAATCACAGCATGCCAGGGCTCCCTGTCCATCACCATCTCGTGGAGTTCACTCAAAATCATGTCGATCAAGTTGGTGATGCCATCCAGCCATCTCATCCTCTGTCATCCCCTTTTCCTCCTGCCCCCAACCCCTCCCAGCATCAGTCTTTTCCAATGAGTCAACTCTTTGCATGAGGTGGCCAAAGTACTGGAGTTTCAGCTTTAGCATCATTCCTTCCAAAGAAATCCCAGGTCTGATCTCCTTGCAGTCCAAGGGACTCTCAAGAGTCTTCTCCAGCACCACAGTTCAAAAGCATCAATTCTTCAGCGCTCAGCTTTCTTCACAGTTCAACTCTTGCATCCATACGTGACCGCTGGAAAAACACATAGCCTTGACTAGATGGACCTTTGTTGGCAAAGTAATATCTCTGCTTTTCAATATGCTATCTAGTCCCTCCCAAAAAATGTTAGAATGACAAAAATGTATTATTGCTCCACAAATTCAACAATGAAAAAAAAAAAACTATGCATGTATACAAATACTAAGATGCTTACCTAGGAATGATAATGACATTTTAAAGTATTATATAACAGGGAGTTGTTTTTAATACAAAATTGCAAATTTGTTTCATTTATATATAAAATAAATGTTTTCTAATAAGTCACTATGTACCAATTAATTTATTCTAGGCACTTCTAACATACAGAAAATAAATAGAATCACTATTCATAAGGCATTTATATTCTAGTGATTTACTGTAATATTTTTGCAAGTTTTTATGTAGTTAAAAATATACTATATTTGTAATATTAAAGCATAAATAATATGTCTTAAACTATTTCTGAATATGTAATATATATGGAAGCAGACTAGTAACTCGGAGAAGGCAATGGCACCCCACTCCAGTACTCTTGCCTGGAAAATCCTATGGATGGAGGAGCCTGGTAGGCTGCAGTCCATGGGGTCATGAAGAGTTGGACATGACTGAGCGACTTCTCTTTCACTTTTCACTTTCACACATTGGAGAAGAAAATGGCAACCCACTTGCCTGGATAATCCCAGGGACGGCAGAGCCTGGTGGGCTGCCCTCTATGGAGTTGCACAGAGTCGGACATGACTGAAGCAACTTAGCAGCAGCAGCAGCAGCAGCAGACGAGTAACTTCCTGAGCTCAAGAACTGTACATCATCACATTCAAGCAAAGTTGCTTCAGACCAACCTGGAACACCACTGGAGGAGCAGTGCAGTGTTTGGGAACTGACTCTGCTGCTTGCCTTGACACGTTAACTTTTTATAGCATCAGTTTTCTATATGTAAAACATGCATAGTCGTAGATTCTATCTTCAAATACAATGTGAATAATTTATTCTATGTAAAACATAAACAACAGTGCCTAACAAATAGTAAGCACCATGTGCATACTTGTTACAATCATTCTATGTGTGGGGACAGAGCTAAACACCAGATTCTGGGCCCATGGTTTTTTGCTTGCTTTGAAAACTGTCAGTAGCAAGGCATAGCACTTGATAATGGCTTAACACTAAATGGATTAGGAGGGTTTAGTAAAGATGTTGGTGTATCCTGGGTATAGCTTGTGTGTGTAGGTTTTATACATATATATCCATATACAGCCTGTGTTGTCCTTTATGCCTGTTTGGTTTCTCAATTTCTGTGCCTCTCAATTCTTTACTTCATGCCATCTACGTTATCCTGGCTTTGACAAAGGAAGTTTCAAAAGGAAAAACTGAACAGCAATAATACATAATGATTAACAGTTACTCCTACTTCATTTGTACATAAAAATGGCACATATAATTTGTGTTTTCTGCATTGACAAGAAAGATTTCAACTGAGGATAGAAATTTTTAGTTAGAACAAACCATTAATGAAACAAAATATTGCCAAATGTTTAACTTGCATAATAAGTTTTATTGGTGGCATCGCAATTCCAATTTTTTAAATCCATGAAATAGTACATAGTAATTACAGTATACTGTTGGCCAATATATTATGATGATAATGGATTTTATTTTCTTATAATGCTCGACTAATGAAACAGTCTTAGAGACAGTTTTAAGACTCTCTTCATGATAGGAATTTGTTTTCTATAACATTGAAATTGAATTTTTATTAAGAAAATTGTTTCCTTTACCTCTTTATCAATATAAAACTTACATAATACAAAATTCATTTGCTTGAAGTACATAATTTAATGGTTTTAATAGATTCACAGGGTGTGCAACCATTGCCACATTCTCATTTTAGACCACTCTGAACACTCCCAGAACATGTGATTAACAGTCAATCTTTGTCTCCCCCACCCTAGTTCCACAGCCCCAGGGAGCCACTAAGCTACTTTCTATCTAATAGATTTTCTTTTACATTTTCATGTGAGTCATATCAGTGGACTCATACAATATGTGGTCTTTTTGGCCACTTTTTTTAACTTAGTAAGATAAAAAAACTTCTGGGATTAAAAAATTGTTCTTATAAAGGAAAAACATGTTCATTTATATACACACACATACACATACACACATACAATCAAATTCTATTATCCAAAGGAAGCAGTTATTTTCTGGCCATATCATATTTGATCATTTTCCATGTGTTATAAGTATAAACTCTATTGGCTATAATAGTTTTGTTACACTGAACTCTTGATTATTCAAACTAATAGAAGCTAACTGCAGCATAGCTTATGTTCAGGTCATGTACATTTACCTTTGGGATGTACCGTATGTTGTTTCAGCAGCCTGTTTGCTTGACTAACAGTGTTCAATTAGAGTAATATCAAAATTACTTGAATTCCCCTAGTATATAACAACTAGAAGCAGATAGAGAGGGATATGAAGTATCATGTCAAACAAAAGTCAGCCTAAGATTAAAGCCTTACTATAATCCATAATGTGAACAATCCAAAATAGATAAATAATTTGACTGTTTTATTGTACATAGAAAAGCACAGGCAATATAATTAATTATTTTTATGGTTATTTTATAACAAAGAGACTATTCTTTCGGGGAATCCATTTGTATAATGAGGTCTTTGTGGAAATATGGTAAAATTAATTCTCCTAGATGGAATTAATAATTATAATAGTAATGATACAGCTAACATTTATTGAATACTTACTTGTCCTAGGAACAGTTCTAAGGGATTCATATACATTCACTAATATTTTGCTTACCACAACACTGTGATGCTCAAAGAGGAGTTTATTGCCTATGAAACCTTGCAGACATTACTAGATGTACCATCCATTTTTCTTATTTTAATTTTATACTTTGACTCTGTGTTTTTGACATAGGAAAATTGAATTATTAACAATTATTTTCACCAGTAAAAAAAGCTGCTTTTCCTTGCACCCATAAAACTCTGGTGGAGAAGGCAATGGCACCCCACTCCAATACTCTGGCCTGGAAAATCCCATGGATGGAGAAGCCTGGTAGGCTGCAGTCCATGGGGTCGCTAAGAGTTGGCACGACTGAGCAGCTTCACTTTGACTTTTCACTTTCATGCATTGGAGAAGGAAATGGCAACCCACTCCAGTGTTCTTGTCTGGCGAATCCCAGGGTCGGGGGAGCCTGGTGGGCTGCCATCTATGGGTCACACAGAGTTGGACACGACTGGAGCGACTTAGCAGCAGCAGCAACACAAATTGTATTTTCCTCACTTAGATTTTCACCCTTAACAGAGACAATTGCTCCCATTCAGTATATTCTTATTCAATTTTTATATTACTAAAACAGAATAGAAGAATGCAGGTATACTTTAGTAAATATATGATTTGCTATGTAGATATCTATTTATATATAATACAGTAGATAGTTTAATAAATCATGCATTTCATGTTATCTATAAAAATAGAACACTTGAAACTAAATTGAAGCTAATTAGCCATATCAACACTATGTCTGTTTGTTTAACACCTAAGTACTGGGAGCATATCTTTAGAATATAATGTCATAAAGACCTAAATTTTGAAAATTACTTTCATATTATTATCTAAAATTAGCAATTAGTGAGAGACAATAGTTAGAAATAATTTTTTAAAATTCTTTTGGAGCAATGGTATTTAGCTAGCTGAAAGAATTATTTCCAAATATTTCTTTTTAACCAGAATCTGAACTATAATTCAATAAGGTACAAGGAATTATCGGTAATGAGAAAATATTCACCAATGGATTCTATTTTATAATGTTGCAAAGTATGTGATATTGATAAAGTATTTATTTCTCTATGTATGTATTCCTAATGACAAATAACTTACATAAAATATCAGTTTTCAGTTCATGTATATGTATGTGTGTAGTGTGTGTAAGTTTTGTGTGTCAGTAAAGCCTTTAAATAAGCAGCACAGAAGTGATGTTTAAAACATTTATTTTTTATTTTTTAATTTAAATTTATTTATTTTAATTGAAGGCTAATCACTTTACAATATTGTACTGAATAAACTTTTATAGGCACCATTCTCATAATGTGTTTCCTCTTTATTAGTCATTAAGGAATTTTTAAATGAGTAGTTAATGCTAGAATGCTTGGAAGTGACGCTTCTGTGAAAATAGTGACATATCAATTCAGTTGCTTCACCATCAAATCCTGGATAGTAGCATAGAACAATATGGCTAAGTAACTTGAAATTACTAGCTTGTTCAATTGGTAAGGAAAATACACAATTTAATAACATATTTAGAGAAATATGGAAACCAAGTTAAATATTTTATTAATCTGGGAAATACAAATTAAATATATAAAACATTGTTTGTAAATAGCATGGATAATACATATTATAAGATAAATTTGTCTCTTGTCAATGGAAATATGTCTGTTTCCAAGAGTAATTTAAATATGAATATGCCTATTCCACTAGTGATAAGGAATATCATATAGGGATATACTTAGGATTAGTTTTTTAGTTCTCTCAGAAAAATAATACTTATTCTGTCCCCTGGAGAGAGACAGAACTCTTCTCTAGGTTTCCCCATGATATTTGGGTAGAAGAGAAATAAGAATGTATAGGGAAACAGTTGGATTTGGATCCCAGGCACTTATAAGATGGGAGAAATGATATTATAATTAACATTTTTAGAATGAAAACTGTATACAAAGCATTATGCTCATTGTTTCATATACCTTAAATCCAAAATCAGCTTCACTGAAGAGACTCCAATTTCATAATAGAAGGGTTCATGCTATTCTAACTCTATTATTTATTAATTCATAAAGAAGAAGGAATTAGCTTATATGGCAGTGAATTATGTTTTGACTGGATCAAGTATAGGAAGATTAAAAGCACTAGAACCTAAAAACTAAAATGAAAATAACTATACCAATGTGAGATTTGAAGGTAGGTAATTTCAAAGTAAATGATCATAATTTTACAATAGTACACTCTTTACATTTATTGAATATTAAACAGTGCTTATTGGTAACTGTTTAAAACACTAAATCTTATTTTAAAACCTCTGGAAACTATAAGATACTCTGTAGACATTTGCTTTTTACACATGTTAATTAGTAACTGGTTCGGTGGCTCAGAGGTTAAAGTGTCTGCCTGCAATGCAGGAGACCTAAGTTCGATCCCTAGGTCAGGAAGATACCCTGGAGAAGGAAATGGCAACCCACTCCAGTATTCTTGCCTGGAGAATACCATGGACGGAGGAGCCTGGTGGGCCACAGTCCACAGGGTCGCAAAGAGTTGGACACGACTGAGCGACTTCACTTTCACTTTCATAATATGCATACAATCTAATGTATTGAGTGAATGGAATAAAGCATTTCTGTAATGTGAAACATCATAATCCAATACAGCTTTTCCTTACCAACCAGTTTATTCTCTCAATTATTATCACTTAGAGGACTCTAAGATTTTGAATTTGGTCTTAATAAGTAAGGATATAATAGAGTGAAAATAAAAATTTAATTGATAGCAAACATCTCTATAAACATAAAGAATGGCCATAGATTAAAATATAGATTTGCAAAGCATGAGCATAAACAGAAGATGGCATTTTTAAATAATGGAATGCACACTGCAAATTTAAATGCTCTTTTATAGTAAGAGAAGATATAGTAATGTACGATGTTTATGCCTTTTCCTATCATTTCAGAGATAGTGAGTAACAGATGTACACATAAACTTCAATATTCAGTTCAGTTCAGTTCAGTCACTGAGTCATGTCTGATTCTTTGCGACCCCATGAATCACAGCACGCCAGGCCTCCCTGTCCATCACCAACTCCCGGAATCTACCCAAACCCATGTCCATCAAGTCAGTGAGGCCATCCAACCATCTCATCCTCTATTGTCCCCTTCTCCTGCCCTCAATCTTTCCTAGCATCTGGGTCTCTTCAAATGAGTCAGCTCTTCGCATCAGGTGGCCAAAGTATTGGAGTTTCAACTTCAACATCAGTCTTTCCAATGAACACCCAGGACTGATCTCCTTTAAGATTGACTGGTTGGATCTCCTTGCAGTCCAAGGGACTCTCAAGAGTCTTCTCCAACACTGCAGTTCAAAAGCATCAATTCTTCAGCACTCAGCTTTCTTTATAGTCCACCTCTCACATCCATACATGACTACTGGAAAAACTATAGCTTTTACTAGACAAACCTTTGTTGGCAAAGTAATGTCTCTGCTTTTTAATATGCTGTCTAGGTTGGTCATAATTTTCCATCCAAGAAGTAAGTGCCTTTTAATTTCATGGCTGCAATCACCATCTTCAGCAATCTTGGAGCCCGGAAAAATAAAGTCAGCCACTGTTTCCACTATTTCCCCATCTATTTGCCATGAAGTGATGGGACCAGATGCCATGATCTTCGTTTTCTGAATATTGAGCTTTAAGCCAACATTTTCACTCTCCTCTTTCACTTTCATCAAGAGGCTCTTTAGTTCTTTCTCACTTTCCGCCATAAGGGTGGTGTCATCTGCGAATCTGAGATGTTCGATATTTCTCCCAGCAATCTTGATCCAGCTGTGCTTCTTCCAATCCAGCGTTTCTCATGATGTACTCTGCATAGAAGTTAAATAAGCGGGGTGACAATATGCAGCCTTGACGTACTCCTTTTCCTGTTTGGAACCAGTCTGTTGTTCCATGTCCAGTTCTAACTGTTGCTTCCTGACCTGCATATACGTTTTCAAGAGGCAGGTCAGGTGGTCTGGTATGCCCATCTCTTTTTGAGAATTTTCCACAGTTTATTGTGATCCACACAGTCAAAGGCTTTGGCATAATCAATAAAGCAGAAATAGATGTTTTTCTGGGACACTCTTGCTTTTTCAGTGATCCAGCGGATGTTGGCAATTTGATCCCTTTTCTAAATCCATCTTGAACATCTGGAGGTTCACAGTTTGCATATTGCTGAAGCCTGGCTTGGAGAATTTTGAGCATTACTTTACTAGCATGTAAGATGAGTGCAATTGTGCGGTAGTTTCAGCATTCTTTGGCATTGCCTTTCTTGGGACTGGAATGAAAATTGACCTTTTCCAGTCCTGTGGCCACTGACTGCTGCGTTTTCCAAATTTGCTGCCATACTGATTGTAGCACTTTCACAGCATCATCTTTCAGGATTTGAAATAACTCAACTGGAATTCTATCACCTCCACTAGCTTTGTTCGTAGTGATGCTTTCTAAGGCCCACTTGACTTCACATTCCAGTATGTCTAGTTCTAGATGAGTGATCACACCATTGTGATTTTCTGGGTCATGAAGATCTTTTTTGTACAGTTCTTCTATGTATTCTTGCCACCTCTTCTCAATATGTTCTGCTTCTGTTATGTCCATACCATTTCTGTCCTTTATTGAGGCCATCTTTGTATGAAATGTTCCCTTGGTGTCTCTAATTTTCTTGAAGAGATCTCTAGTCTTTCTCATTCTGTTCTTTTCCTCTATTTCTTTGCATTGATCCCTGAGGAAGGCTTTCTTATCTCTTCTTGCTATTCTTTGGAACTTTGCATTCAGATGCTTATATCTTTCCTTTTCTCCTTTGCTTTTCACTTCTCTTCTTTTCACAGCTATTTGTAAGGCCTCCTCAGACAGCCATTTTGCTTTTTTGATCCGTCCCCTGCACAATGTCATGAACCTCATTCCATAGTTCATCAGGCACTCTATCTATCAGATCTAGTCCCTTAAATCTATTTCTCACTTCCACTGTATAATCATAAGGGATTTGATTTAGGTCCTACCTGAATGGTCTAGTGGTTTTCCCTACTTTCTTCAATTTCAGTCTGAATTTGGCAATAAGAAGTTCATGATCTGAGCCATAGTCAAAAGTGCAAAATCTACTGTTTGGTATTATCTCTATATTTCTCCCTACATTAGCAGAAAATTGAATTGATGCATATTGCTGACTCTTCCAGAATTGTGATTTCAGCATAACCGAGTGATTTCATGGTTATATTAGCAAGTTGGCATGAACGTTTTAAGTAAATAAATAGTGTCACTATCAATTATTTTGTCATTATCCACACTCTTACCTGATAAAATCATGAAGTCTTATATGAGTGGGAACCCCTGATATGGTGCAAATTTACCTCATGAAAAAACTAAAGTTTATAGGCTTAGCATCCATGACTGACTAAAGTACAGCTTTGTAAGTTACAGATCTAAAAATAACACTCAGTTCTTCCCGCACTCCTGTAATTCATTCAACACTGCTATATTTAAAATAAATAATCAATAAGGATCTACTGAATAGCACAAGATATTCTGTCCATTATTCTGTAATAACCTAAATGGGAAAATATTTGAAAAAGAATAGATACATGAGTATGTATAACTGAATCACTTTGCTGTATGCCCAAAACTAGCACAGCATTGTTAATCTTTTTTTTCTTTCTTTTACTTTATTTTACTTTACAATACTGTATTGCTTTTGCCATACATCAACATGAATCCGCCACGGGTGTACATGAGTTCCCAATCCTGAACTCCCCTCCCATGCCCCTCCCCATACCATCTCTCTGGGTCATCCTAGTGCACCAGCCCCAAGCATCCTGTATCCTGCATCGAACATAGACTGGTGATTCGTTTCTTACATGATATTATACATGTTTCAATGCCAGTCTCCCAAATCATCCCACCCTCTCCCTCTCCCACAGAATCCAAAAGTCTGTTCTATACATCTGTATCTCTTTTGTTGTCTCGCATACAGGGATATTGTGACTATCTTTCTAAATTCCATATATATGTGTTAGTGTACTGTATCAGTGTTTTTCTTTCTGGCTTACTTCACTCTGTATAATTGGCTCCAGTTTCATCCGCCTCATTAGAACAGATTCAAATGTATTCTTTCTAATGGCTGAGTAATACTCCATTGTGTATATGTACCACAGCTTTCTTATCCATTCATCTGCTGATGGACATCTAGGTTGCTTCCATGTCCTGGCTATTATAAACAGTGCTGCGATGAACATTGGGGTAAACATGTCTCTTTCAATTCTGGTTTCCTTGGTGTATATGCCCAGCGTGGGATCGCTGGGTCATAATGCAGTCCTATTTCCAGTTTTTTAAGGAATCTCCACACTGTTCTCCATAGTGGCTGTACTAGTTTGCATTCCCACCAACAGTGTAAGAGGGTTCCCTTTTCTCCACACCCTCTCCAGTGTTTATTGCTTGTAGACTTTTGGATCACAGCCATTCTGACTGGTGTGAAATGGTATCTTATTGTGGTCTTGATTTGCATTTCTCTGATAATGAGTGATTTTGAGCATCTTTTCATGTGTTTCTTAGCCATCTGTATATCTTCTTTGGGGAAATGTCTATTTAGTTCTTTGGCCCATTTTTTGATTGGGTCATTTATTTTTCTGGAATTGAGCTGCATGAGTTGCTTGTATATTTTTGAGATTAGTTGTTTGTCATTTGCTTCTTTTGCTCTTATTTTCTCCCCTTCAGAAGGTTGTCTTTTCACCTTGCTTATAGTTTCCTTTGTTGTGCAGAAGCTTTTAATTTTAATTAGATCGCATTTGTTTATTTTTGCTTTTATTTCCAGTATTCTGGGAGGTGGGTCATAGAGGATCCTGCTGTGATGTATGTCGGAGAGTGTTTTGCCTATGTTCTCCTCTAGGAGTTTTATAGTTTCTGGTCTTACATTTAGATCTTTAATCCATTTTGAGTTTATTTTTGTGTATGGTGTTAGAAAGTGTTCTAGTTTCATTCTTTCACAAGTGGTTGACCAGTTTTCCCAGCACCACTTGTTAAAGAGATAGTCTTTAATCCATTGTATATTCTTGCCTCCTTTGTCGAAGATAAGGTGTCCATATGTGTGTGGATTTATCTCTGGGCTTTCTATTTTGTTCCATTGATCTATATTTCTGTCTTTGTGCCAGTACCATATTGTCTTGATGACTGTGGCTCTGTAGTATAGCCTGAAGTCAGGCACCCAATATCAAGTAAAAATTTAAAAAGATAAATTGCACAAAATTCATAATTTAAAATAATTATCAATACCCACAGCAAGCCTAATATGTACCAAGCTCTGGGAAATTTATTTGCTATTACGAGAGTCAGATAACTAAAAAGTAAGCAAATTAATAAAGTAGATAATTACATACTGAGCCAAGTACTATTAAGGAAATAAGCAAGGTAATCTGTTGAAGTATAATTGACAAGTGAGGTAGTGGTAATGCTAATCTAAGGTATAATGACAGGAGTTTTCTCTATAGAGATGACCTTTGATGTGAAATCTGATTCACAGAAAGGAGTCAGCCATGGAAAGAACTTGGAGAGAGGCATTCTACAGAAAAGTAACATGGAATGTAAGAACTCAGAGTTAATAAAGAACTGTGATTTCCAGAAGCAGAAAAGAAAGTAATGTAATGGGAGCATAGTAAAAGATGAAATGCAGATGTAGGAAGGGACCAGGTGTTTATACTTTATACTCTTTTATATAGAGTATATATATATACCTTATTATACTTTATATACTGTTTATATAGCTCTTTATACTTCAGGGAAAACAAAATATATTTCATTCTAAGTGAAGTTGGGAACCCTCTGAAGAGCCTTAAGCATACATTATCTGATTTGACTTTCATAGAGAAAGAAGAATCCCCTATAGGGAAGCAGGAATTAAATCCATTACTATAGTTTAGGTGTAAAACTATTATAATAATTTGGACTGAAGTGTTTGTAATGGAATCAAAGAGAACTGGAAACATTCAAAATATTTGTTTCTGTTTAAAATCAATAGAATTTTTTGATGGATTGGATAGGAATAGAAAAGGAAAGGCAGAAATCTAGAGTGATACATACATTTCTAGTCCAAGTAGTTTTATAAACTAGGATGCTATTTATTGGGATATAAAAGGAAGGCTAGAAATAAAAGTAGGAAGATTAATTGATAAATAATTCTTTTTGTTTGTTTTTTAATATAAATTTATTTTATTTTATTTTTTAATTTTTATTTTTACTTTATTTTACTTTACAATACTGTATTGGTTTTGCCATACATTGTGGATTCATGTCAATTTATTTATTTTAATTGGAGGCTAATTACTTTACAATATTGTAGTGGTTTTGCCATACATTGACATGCAGCTGCCACAGGTGTACATGTGTTCCCCATACTGAACCCCCCTCCCATCTCCCTCCCCATCCCATCCCTCTGGATCCTCCCAGTGCACCAGCCCAAAACACCCTATCTCATGCATTGAACCTGGACTAGCAATTCATTTCACATATGATAATATACATGTTTCAGTGTCATTCTCCCAAATCATCCCACCCTCACCCCTCCCACAGAGTCTAAAAGACTGTTCTGTACATCTGTGTGCTTTGTTGTCTCACACACAGGGTTATCGTTACCATTATTCTAAATTCCATATATATGTGTTAGTATACTGTATCTAGGCTGCTTCCATGTCCTGGCTATTATAAACAGTGATGTGAACAACCTAGATGTCCATCAGCAGACGAATGGATAAGAAAGCTGTGGTACGTATACACAATGGAGTATTACTCAGCCATTAGAAAGAATACATTTGAATCTGTTCTAATGAGGTGGATGAAACTGGAGCTGATTATACAGAGTGAAGTAAGCCAGAAAGAAAAACACCAATACAGTATACTAACACATATATATGGAATTTAGAAAGATGGTAATGATGACCCTGTATGCGAGACAACAAAAGAGACACAGATGTGTATAGCGAACTTTTGGACTCTGAGGGAGAGGGAGAGGGTGGAATGATTTGGGAGAATGGCATTGAAACATGTATACTATCATGTAAGAAACGAACGCCCGTCTATGTTCGATGCAGGATACAGGATGCTTGGGGCTGGTGCACGGGCATGATCCAGAGAGATGATATGGGGTGGGAGGTGGGAGGGGGTTCATGTTTGGGAACTCATGTAACACCCATGGCGGATTCATGTCAATGTATGGCAAAAGCAATACAGTATTGTAAAGTAAAATAAAGTAAAAATAAAAATTAAAAATAAATAAACAGTGCTGTGATGAACATTGGGGTACACGTGTCTCTTTCAGTTCTGGTTTCCTTGGTGTGTATGCCCAGCAGTGGGATTGCTGGGTCATAAGGCAGTTCTATTTCCAGTTTTTTAAGGAATCTCCACACTGTTCTCCACAGTGGCTATACTAGTTTGCATTCCCACCAACAGTGTAAGAGGGTTCCCTTTTCTCTGCACCCTCTCCAGCATTTATTGTTTGTAGACTTTTGGATCACAGCCATTCTGACTGGCATGAGATGGCACTTGATTGTGGTTTGATTTGCATACCTCTTATATTGAGTGATTTTGAGCATCTGTGTTTGTTAGCCATCTATATGTCTTCTTTGGAGAAATGTTGGTTTAGTTCTTGCCCATTTTTTGATTTGGTAGTTTATTTTTCTGGAATTGAGCTGCAGGAGCTGCTTGTATATTTTTGAGATTAATTATTTGTCAGTTGCTTCGTTTGCTATTATTTTCTCCCATTCTGAAGGCTGTCTTTTCACCTTGCTTACAGTTTCCTTCGTTGTGCAAAAGCTTTTAAGTTTAATTAGGTCCCATTTGTTTATTTTTGCTTTTATTTCCAGTATTCTGGGAGGTGGGTCTTAGAGGATCCTGCTGTGATTTATGTCGGAGAGTGTTTTGCCTATGGTCTCCTCTAGGAGATTTATAGTTTCTGGTCTTATGCTTTAATCCATTTTGAGTTTATTTTTGTGTATGGTGTTAGAAAGTGTTCTAGTTTCATTCTTTTACAAGTGGTTGACCAGTTTCCCCAGCACCACTTGTTAAAGAGATTGTCTTTACTCCATTGTATATTCTAGCCTCCTTTGTCAAAGATAAGGTGTCCAGTAGGTGCGTGGATTTATCTCTGGGCTTTCTATTTTGTTCCATTGATCTATATTTCTGTCTTTGTGCCAGTACCGTACTGTCTTGGTGGCTGTAGCTTTGTAGTAGAGCCTGAAGTCAGGCAGGTTGATTCCTCCAGTTCCATTCTTCTTTCTAAAGATTGCTTTTGCTGTTCAAGTTTTTTTTTGTTTGTTTGCTTTTCCATACAAATTGTGAAATTCTTTGTTCTAGTTCTGTGAAAAATACCATTGGTAGCTTGATAGGGATTTCATTAACTCTATATATTGTTTTGGGTAGTATACTCATTTTCACTATATTGATTCTTCCAATCCATGAACATGGTATATTTCTCCATTTATTTGTGTCCTGTTTGATTTCTTTCACCAGTGTTTTATAGTTTTCTATATACAGGTCTTTTGTTTCTCTAGGTAGATATATTCCTATGTATTTTATTCTTTTTGTTGCAATGGTGAATGGAATTCTTTCCTTATTGTTTCTCTTTCTGTTTTTTCATTATTAGTGTATAAAAATGCAAGGGATCACAGTTTGTTAATTTTATATCCTGCAACTTTACTATATTCATTGAGTAGCTCTTGTAATTTTCTGGTGGACTCTTTATGGTTTTCTATGTAGAGGATCATGTCATCTGCCAACAGTGAGAGTTTTACTTATTCTTTTCCAATATGGATTCCTTTTATTTATTTTTCTGCTCTGATTGCTGTGACCAGAACTTCCAAAACTATGTTGAATAGTAGTGGTGAGAGTGGGCACCCTTGTTCCTGACTCGATGGGAAATGCTTTCAATTTTTCACCATTGAAGATAATGTTTGCAGTGGGTTTGTCATATATAGCTTTTATTATGTTGAGGCATGTTCCTTATATTCCTGCTTTCTGGAGGGTTTTTATCATAAATGGATGTTGAATTTTGTCAGAGGCTTTCTCTGCATCTATTTAAATAATCATATGGTTTTTATCTTTCAGTTTGTTAATGTGGTCTATTACATTGATTGATTTATGGATATTGAAGAATCCTTGCATCCCTGGGCTAAAGCCCACTTGGACATGATGTATGGAATTTTCAATATGTTGTTGGATTCTGTTTACTAGAATTTTGTTAAGGATTTTTGCATCTATGTTCATCAGTGATATTGGCCTATAGTTTTCTTTTTTTGTGGCATCTTTGTCATGTTTGGTGTTAGGGTGATGGTGGCCTCATAGAATGAATTTGGAAGTTTACCTTCCTCTGCAATTTTCTGGAAGAGTTTGAGTAGGATAGGTGTTAGCTCTTCTCTAAATTTTTGGTTGAATTCAGCTGTAAAGCTGTTTGGACCTGGGCTTTTGTTTGCTGGAAGATTTCTGATTACAGTTTCAATTTCCATGCTTCTGATGGGTCTCTTAAGATGTTCTATTTCTTCCTGGTTCAGTTTTGGAAAGTTGTCCTTTTCTAAGAATTTGTCTATTTCTTCCAAGTTGACCATTTTATTGGCATGCATATTAATTGAATTAGCAAAAATCAAACACAAAGAACAAATATTAACAGCAGCAAGGGAAAAACAACAAATAACAAACAAGGTTTTTCCGTAAGGATAACAGCTGATCTTTCAATAGAAACTCTTCAGACCAGGAGGGAATGGCAGGACATACTTAAAGAAATAAGAGAAAAAATTTCTAAAACCCAGATTATTGTACCCAGCAAGGATCTCATTCAAATAGGAAGGAGAAATCAAAAGCTTTACAGACAAGCAAAGCTGAGAGAATTCAGCATCACCAAACCAGCTCTCCAACAAATGATAAAGGATCTTCTCTAGACAAGAAACACAGAAAGGGTGTATAAACTTGAACCCAAAACAACAAAGTAAATGGCAACGGGATCATACTTATCAATAATTGCCTTAAATGTAAATGGATTGAATGCCCCAACCAAAAAACAAAGACTGGCTGAATGGATATGAAAACAAGACCCCTATATATACTGTGTGCAAGAGGCCCACCTCAAAACAAGGGACACATACAGACTGAAAATGAAAGGCTGGAAAAAGATATTCCATGCAAATAAAGACCAAAAGCAAGCAGGAGTAGCAATACTCATATCAGATAAAATAGACTTTAAAACAAAGGCTGTGAAAAGAGATAAAGAAGAACACTACTTAATGATAAAAGGATCAATCCAAGAAGAAGAAACAATTGTGAATATATATGCATCCAACATAGGCGCACTACAATATGTAAGACAAATTCTAACAAGTATGAAAGAGGAAATTAACAGTAACACAATAATAGTGGGAGACTTTAATACCTCAGTCACACCTATGGATAGATCAACTAAACAGAAAATTAACAAGGAAACACAAACTTTATGTGATACAATAGACCAGTTAGAATTGATATCTATAGGACATTTCACCCCAAAACAATCAATTTCAACTTTTTCTCAAGTGTACACGGACCCTTCTGCAGGATAGATCACATCCTGGGCCATAGATCTAGCCTTGGTAAATTAAAAAAATTGAAATTATTCCAGGCATCTTTTCTGACCACAATGCAGTAAGATTAGATGTCAATTACAGGAGAAAAACTATTAAAAATCCCAACATATGGAGGCTGAATAACACACTGCTGAATAACCAACAAATCACAGAAGAAATCAAAAAAGAAATCAGAATATGCATAGAAATGAATGAAACTGAAAACACGACAACCCAAAATCTATGGGACACTGTAAAAGCAGTGCTAAGGGGAAGGTTCATAGCAAAACAGACTTACCTCAAGAAACAAGAAAAAAGTCAAATAAATAACCTAACTCTACACCTAAAGCAACTAGAAAAGGAGGAAATGAAGAACCTCAGGGTTAGTAGAAGGAAAGAAATCTTAAATATTAGAGCAGAAATAAATGCAAAAGAAACAAAAGAGACCATAGCAAAAACCAAGAAAGCCAAAAGCTGGTTCTTTGAGAAGATAAATAAAATTGACAAACCATTAGCCAGACTCATCAAGAAACAAAGGGAGAAGAATCAACTCAATAAAATTAGAAATGAAAATGGAGAGATCACAACAGACAACACAGAAATACAAAGGATCATAAGAGACTACTAACAGCAGAGAGGTACACAGAGGTACACAGAGAGGTACACAGCAGAGAGGTACACAGAGTTACATGGAGAAGAGAAGAGGGAGGAGGGAGCTAGAGGTGACCAGGAGGAGAAGAGGGGGAATCAGAAGGGGAGACAGCAAGCGAGCCAGTAATCACTTCCCTATGTGCTCTCCACAGTCTGGATCCTTCAGAAATGTTCACAGAGTTACACAGAGAAGAGGGAGGAAGGAGACAGCAGTGGCTGGGAAGATAAAGGGGGAATCAAAAAGAGAGAGAGAGATTCAGCCAGTAATCAGTTCGCTAAGTGTTCTCCACAGCTCGGAACACCAAAGAGATTCACAGAGTTGGGTAGAGAAGAGAAGGGGGAGGGAGGAGATAGAGGCGACCTGGTGGAGAAAAAGGAGAGTCCAGAGGGGAAGAGAGCCATCTAGCCAGTAATCTCATGCCCAAGTTAAAATAAGTACTGAAGATTGGGTTCTTAAAGGTATAAAATTAATAACAAATACCAAAAAGCAAAGATTTAAAATCTAGAGTAGAGGTTAGACTCTCAAAAATGCAATATTAAAAAACAAAACAAAGTCACAAAAATTATAAAATATATGTATATGAAGTTTGCTTTAAAAGTAGGGCATTTTTATTTTTGCAAGGTAATAGTAGGTTATAAAAATGAATATTAAAAGTGTAGTAGATGATTTAAAATTTTTAAAAAAATTAAATTTAAAAAATGATAATAGTAAAAATATATCTAGGACTTTCTCTGGAGCTGTTGCGGATAGTGTGGGGTCAGTTCATTTTCAGATAGTTCCTTTATCTGGCTTATACTTCTCAAAATCTATAGGCCCCTTCCTATGTAGTCAGTGATAACTACAGGGTTTTAATCTATTGTACCTGTCACTTCCAAAGCGGCTCCTTCTATTTTAGCTTCTTCTGTTTGTTGGCCTCTTCAGTGTCTAATTTCTGCCCTGACACAAGGGGGCGGTGGTGGTCACTTTTTTAAGGCTCACTTGTTCAGTCGTGCTGTGGGGAGGGAGGAACACTGCAAACAAATATCACTGCCATGTGTAGGGAGTGCTCGCAGTGTCTCAGCCACACTGGACTTGCCCCCGTTCACAGCGTATGTGCTTTGCCAGTCTACACTGCTCAGGCTCTAGGTTACTCTGCTGGGAACTGTCTGAGGCAGGCCCTGGGTTGCATGAACTTCCCAGGTCTAAGCTGCTCAGGTTCAAGTTCTCGGGTACTCTACAAAGGTGCAGACTTGGTTGGGCCTACGTTTTTTGCCCTTCCCAGGAGGTGCTTGGCGAGCACAATCACCTGCAGTTGGAGGCTGCATCTTATCGCCTCCCCCATCCCAGCCACTCGGTTTTCTGGGTTACAAGGGGGCACTCCTTCTTAGGTGTGCCATGTGTCTCTTCTGGGGAGCTGACCTCTGGCTGCGACCCTCCCAGCGGATGTCAACCATCCAGAATCACAAGAAGTCTTGGTTAGCAATGAAGTTTTCTTGCAGTTTGGTAGAGGATGCCTCTCTGGGGCTGTGATTGCCCCCTTTAGGCTCTGGCTGCCCTCGCCTGCCTGTCTCCAGTAGGGCATGGGCTGGTCCACAGCCAGCTAGCTCTTCTCAGTCCTTTGTTCTGTGAGAGGGCCTGGCAGTATCTTGCTGCTGCTAAGTTGCTTCAGTTGTGTCCGACTCTGTGTAACCGCACAGATGGCAGCCCACCAGGCTACCCTGTCCCTGGGATTCTCAAGGCAAAAACATTGGAGTGGGTTGCCATTTCCTTCTCCAATGTATGAAAGTGAAAAGTGAAAGTGAATTCACTCAGTCGTGTCCGACTGTTAGCGACCCTATGGACTGCAGCCTACCAGGCTCCTCTGTCCATGGGATTTTCCAGGTAAGAGTACCCGAATGGGTTGCCATTGCCTTCTCCGGGCTGTATCTTAGATTTGGGCTTTTCACAGGATAGCTCTCTCACCATCTGGGTTGCTATCTCAAGTTAATTCCCTCAGATTGCCCTCGGGGCATTCAGGCCTGGTCCTTACCCTAAGCAATGTAGCCCGCACCTCCCTGTCCAGTCCCACTTGCTAGTGGTGGATGTGAGCATCTGGGCTGCTTCTCCACTGGGAGTTGCTGTTAGGCACATAATCTGTGGGTTTTATTTATTTTTTTATTTTTCCTCCCGGTTATGTTTCCCTCTGAGATTCCAAGGCTCACCACAGACCCACCGGTGAGAGTGTTTCCTGGTGTTTGGAAACTTCTCTCTTTTTTAAGACTCCCTTCCCGGGACTGATCTCCATCCCTACCTCTTTTTTCTCTCTTTTTATTTTTTATATTTTGTCCTACCTCCTTTTAAAGACAATGGGCTGCCTTTCTGGGTGCATTTTGTCCTCTGCCAGCATTCAAAAGTTGTTTTGTGGAATTTGCTCAGCATTCAAATATTCTTTCGATAAATTTATGAGGGAGAAAGCGGTCTCCCCATCCTATTCCTATGCTATCTAAGGACCGCCCTCTCGCCCTCCCCGCCCCGATATAATTCTTTCCACTGTTTGTGAAGTTTGAGATGTCAGATGTACGGTCAAGAGGGAATTTCACTTAGTCACCAGGGAGATCAGAGAGAGTGAAATCTCTGCACAAGTAATACATTTTGTAGTATTACTGGACATATGTATCAGCAAGATCACCAAAGGAGAATCTGTATAGAGAAGAGACGGTTCAGAACCAATCCATGGGAAAGAGAACACAGGAGAGGGAAGTAAGAAGGAAGATCTAGAGGTGGAGGAGGAAACCAAGAAGCACGACCTTCATGGTAACCAAGAGAGAACAGCTAATGAAAGAGGAAAGGACATGATGGAGACCGCTACTACTGGTTAGAAAGCCTCTCTTATAAGGAAGTGGGATCTAGTAATTTGAAGGGACTAATGTATGTTCTAAAATGTTCAAACTCAACAGCTGCTCTACCTCAACAGTGACAGACATAGGATGTTTTCTTTATAAAATGAAAGCTTATAACAGCTGAGTTCCTTCTCAATACCTCTGTGCAAAAGTTAAACCTTAACACAATATCACAATATTGTAAATCAACTATACTCCATTAATTTTTAAGTCAAACTTTTTTTTTTTTTTTAAGCCAGGAGCATCAAAATCTTTGACTTGCTCAGTTTGAAGAGTTTATCATTAAACTGTTCTGTAACTGAACCCTAACATACTCATTTTAGATTGCCAGATGCTCTGTATATTGTTTTGTTTTGTTTTAAGCTTTCCCCACCTTGGCCAATAACCTCGGATATGCAGATGATACCATCCTTAGGACAGAAAGCAGAGGAACTGAAGATCCTCTTCATGAATCTAAAAGAGGAGGGTGAAAAAGCTGGCTTAAAGCTCAACATTCAAAGAACAAAGATCATGGCATCTGCTCCCATCACTTCATGGCAAATAAATGGGTGAACAATGGAAACAGTGACAGACTTTATTTTCTTGGGCTCCAAAATCACTGCAGATGGTGACTCCTGCCATGAAATTAAAAGACACTTGCTCCTTGGAAGAAAAGTAAGACAAACCTAGACAGTATATTAAAAACCAGAGACTTTACTTTGCTAAAAAAGGCAAAACTTTTGTCTAGTCAAAGCTGTTGTTTTTCCAGTGGTCATGTACAGATGTGAGCACTGGAGTGTAAAGAAGGCTGAGCACTGAGAACTGCTGCTTTCGAGCTGTGGTGTTGGAGAAGACTCTTAAGAGCCCATTGGACAGCAAGGAGATCCAACCAGTCCATCCTAAAGGAAATCAACCCTGAATATTCATTGAAAGTACTGATGCTGAAGCTGGAGTTCCAATACTTTGACCAGCTGATGTGAAGAGCTGACTCATTGGAAAAGACCCTGATGCTGGGAAAGATTGAAGGAAGGAGGAGAAAAAGATGACAGAGTATGAGATGGGTTGGATAGTATCACCAATTCAATAAGCATGAGTTTGAGCAAACTCCTGGTGATGGTGATGGACAGGAAAGCCTGGCATACTGTAGTCCATGGAGTCACAAAGAGTCAGACACACCTAAGTGACTGAGCAAAACAACCACATTGGCCTAGAACAGTCAACTGTGCATAAACTTCTGCCGCAGTTTTATTTCTAACCCTCCATCCACATCTGTTCAGTCTCCGCAAGAGCCCTGATAGCAGGAAGCACGTTATTCTTGTTCACTGCCCTGCCAGCCAATATCTGGAATATAGTAGTCACTCAAACAAATATTTGGTGAGGGAGCTTACTTGTTGTTTTTACTCCTACTTTGTTGTTTTCTCTGATTATCCTGTTTTGTGATCTCCAGCAGACTAGCTTTTTGAGGACCCCTCTGGATTATCTCATTTCCTTAGCAGCAATAAAAATAAATCATGGCTGCTGTTATTAGAAGACTACACTTCAACAGAAGCACGTAGAGCCCATTTTTAAAAAGAACAGAGGGATTTAGAAAATAATACAACCTATCATTGCACCTCTAAAATGTTAAGCATTGTGCATCTTTCTTTATCATGTGAATTAATTTCTACCTGTGTTGTCCAACATGATAGCTGCTAGCCACGTGTAGCTATTGAGTATTTGAAATGTGGCTAACAAATTGTGATGTGCCATAAGTATAAAATATACCGGATTTGAAGATAGTATTAACCAGAGAGTGTAAAATACATCATTTTCAGTGGTATATTGCTTATGTGGCTGAAATGGTAACATTGTGGATATGTTCATTTTATTAAGTAAATTACTAAAATGAATTGTATCTTTGAAGAAGATTGTTTAAGTGTGTATTAGAAAGTGAAAAATCATATATGTGGCTGCCATTATATTTCCTTGGGCAGTGCTGTTGTATAATTTTGATACACAAAGCAGGGACCTTAGACCATGGCATAGATATCACCAAAGATATTATTGGATATGCAGAATCTCAAGCCCTTTTCCAGACCTATGAATCAAAATTGCTTTTTAACAAGATGCCCAGGTTATTTGTATGCATACTGAAATTTGAAAAATGCCACTCTATCTATTGTTGCTGTATCCAAAGAGCAAGGTGTGATTGTGCCATTGAATAATGACACATCCAACCTCATTTCCTGTGTAATGCAGACTGAAGTCTAAAAACTGCAAGTTCTACAGGGATGCACAGAAAGGTTAATATCAAGTGTGAACCCAGCTTGCAAACTATAGTTCTGCATTTTACACTGCAACGGTTCATGTGCCACACTTTGAAATTAGTGCAAGCAAAAGCCAGCTCACAGTGCTTATGCATTTTGTTACCTAGAGAGATTTGCATTTAGCAAGCTTAGCTCAGCTGGTGCTTATAAAAAGCCATTGCCAGAATGCCTAAGAAATTTAGTCCCTTATACAATACTTAAGAGTGGTCAGCAGGAATGCTAGCTGGCAACATCCCATGTCTAGAGTTAATCTGCTTTATCACAACAGTGTAAGTTAAAAAGAACTTGGTCTAGCAGAAATCTGCTTCTGTATGTTGAGGTTGTGATTTTTCCAGGTTGTATGTTACTCTTATACCAGTTTTTACCTTAAACATATTACACTGACTTTGATTTAAAAAATTATAATTTTCTCAGCATGTTAATTACAGTACTGTTGTGATAACATCTAGAAACCAATTTTTTGACTATTTGATCTTTACATTTTATTGAGTATTTTTGTAGGCTTTTGATATATTTAGATAGAGTTGGGAGAGTAGTAGTTTTTAAAAAAATTTAAACTGTGTGTGGACATACATCATTTAAGTATTTGCACTTGGAGAAGATCAGAAAATCTTTATTTAGTAAATAGTTTAAAATTATAGAGTTAATCAATTGGTATGATGCTCTGTCTCTAGAAAAGCATGCTGGCAATTTTTCATTACATAGGTCATATTTTTACATTTAAAATCATGCAGTACTTAGGCAACAAAGTAGCACTTAGATAACTTCCTCATTTCAAATTGAATTATATTGAAAGAAATGAAAAAAGTTAACTTTAAATACAGCTCCTAAAATATGCACTAATTATTTATTTGTTATCATACAGGAGATTTACGTTCATCAAACACCCTCTTTAAAGTTAGAACTAGTTTTTGAGAGTGAGATTTTTTTATTAGCTTTTTTTATTTTTTTATTGCTTTTGTGCTATTGTACAAAAGCACATTGTGCAAAACACATTCAAATTCCTAGATAAAGAAAATCTTACCTTTCATTGATATTATGTCAATGATATAAACACTCAAAGTATTAGAATTTGTGCAATTAAAAAAATGATTACCATTATTTCAAACATAATATACATTTAATCAAAGCACTGTTAATGAAGGACAGATAATACTCTATTTGAAAATGAGGCCAATATCTCAAAATATGTAGGTGGTCATTGAGTTTCTGTTCTTTGCTTCCAAATAAGCAAGATACTATTCCCACCTTCACTTAATTTTCATAATGTCTCTATGATAAGTATCTTTATCTCTTTATTAAAGCTGAATTTCAGAGAAGTCAAGTAAATTACAGGCAACTGAAAGCTTGGTTACAGGATTTCTGATTGGTCCATTAACAGTCTTTCAGTGATATTTGACTCAGTATTTCCTTTATAAAAACCTTATTTTTATTTATTTATTTCTGGTTGCACTGGATCTTTGTTGCTGCTTTTCTGGTCTTTTTCTGTTTGTGGTGAGCAGGGGCTCCTCTCTAGCTGAGGTGCGCTGGCTTCTCATTGCAGTGGCTTCTCTTGTTGCAGAACATGGGCTCTAGGCATGCAGGCTTCAGTACTGCAGCACGTGGGCTCAGGAGTTGTGGTGCACATGCTCAGCTTCCCAGGAGCATGTTGTATCTTCCCAGAGCAGGAATCAAACCGATGTACGCCACACTGGCAGGCTGACTCCCAACCACTGGACCACCAGGGAAGTCCCAAGATACAGTATTTCTTTAGCTTTAACATCATTTTCTTAACCTTTAAGGTAAACAGTTATAAATCAAGAACTTTTTTTTGATGGTTTTGAGCATGTCAGCATATACATTTCTTAAGTTACAGAGAATACCACTGGCATACTAATGATTTAGTTCATTTTTCATAAAATGTGAAAACCATACTCTAAGTCATTGATTGATATAAGCACCTTGTAATATCATAACTACTGAATCCCACATACATCCAAGTTAATATCTGTCATTGATAATTATTTAATTGTAACACTAAGATATAATATTCATGTGAATAATTCTTGTAATTATAATTAGATGTATTCTGTTTATAAATACAGAACAAATCGATAGTTCAAAAGTTTTAATCAAGGGCAAGAAAGATTAGAAAGATTAAATCTACAGCTAACCTTCATTCCCAGAGGCTTTTTCTCTTTGTCTTGTATCTTTATGAATTAAAACTTAATGCAGTTTCTTACTGTCTACATGAGCAACAAATAATATAAAGTGAGCTGAAGCTGGATTTATAGGAACAATTACAGTTGCTTATACTTGGTATATAAATACATATGATGATTGCCAAGTATTCTGGAGAGTCATGGTCTTAATAATTCAGCAGATTCTTAGGAATATATTCTTTAAAAAATACAACTAATCAATACAATGCATAGAGTAATAAAATGAATAATTTTTTCATTATTCTCACTTTAACTCTTTGTTAAACTGTGAAAATTCATATATATGCAGATCAATAACTGTAAATGGTTTAAATTGTGCAGATAGAAGTAAGCATGCTGATTTTGCCTAGCCCAGACAATGCTGATGTCGGGAAAACTTAGTTTATTTCATTTTTTACAGAAAAGTGTCTTCACAGTGTAAAGTAATGTTAAAAAAGGTGACACAGGAATCAACACCTCTAGGTGATAAGTAGGAGTCTCATTTTTACTTTCCTATCCTCCTTTCCTCTGTTGGATATGATAATGAACTGTGAAATGGTCAAAATGGAGGGAGAAAAAAGGATGTAGCTAATTCCCAAACTTGATAGTGTCAAATTCAAATTTTCTAGAGTAACATCAGCTGTTAATATTAGTGATGGATGTCATATTGCAAAATATGTAATACTCCCATTTCTATAAACATAGTAATATAGAGATTACATATCCATTTCTTATAATGGTTTTAGGCTGAAAAAGTTGAGGTGATTTCAAATTAATCTATGAATATGTAATTTTAGCAGCTACCTAATATGTGAGTGATAGCAAGTGACTTGCATTCAGTTGAATAACCTGAGGGCTAAAAGCATCAGAATCATTCTTGACACTCCCATTTTATTATTATTCACCTCAGATTTGTTCCCAAATCCAGATTCTTCTGCTTTCTTCTTATCTTCATCGTCCTTGCCTTAATTCAGTTTATCCTCTGTCACTTGAAGTTTTGCAATATCCTTCTTTGGCTTTTACATTTTTCTTTTCTCATTTCATTTTCCACATTCCTTCATGGTTATTTCTATTCCTTTTTTTTTTTTTTTGTAAAGTTTGCTGTATCATAGTTCTATGACTACAGTCTTCTGTAGGGAAATAAAGTAATAATAGGTATTAAGGAATGCCAGTATCAAGGTTACAGATAATCAAAGAACAAATGCTTTCAGTTTTCAATTTAACAAAGACTCATTAATTAGGACTCTCTAGAAAGACTCATTAACCTTTCAGGAATATGAAAGGTGACAATATAATCCTCTTCTGAACATTTCAGAGCAGACAAGAAGCAGGTATTCTCTGTTCTAGGAATGGAGGCCTGGTTCACTTCTGGAAATGGGAAGCAAAGCATCTCCTCATAGATAGAAAGAGAAGTCTTCCACCTGTGAAAAGTAAAGGTGATGTTCAATATCCAAAGCTGATTTGCAACATTCCAACATATATGATAAAAACATTCCACTCGTGAGTGAGTCAATTGTTGTCAGTCAACCATGCCATCTTGTAGAGTTTGAACTTCCTATGAAGTTATATATCAGTTATAGAAGTTGTCAAAAATATTATCATATATCATGTATGTGATAATTTCTTTCTACATCTGAGAAGGAAAGCATCCATAATGCATTTTCATTAAAGGCTCAAATAACAATCTGCTTAATCCTTGCATCCTAATGCATATGACTTGTGAACAGTTTTCAAAGAAAGAGAGGAATGTAAAAATTAACCACAGCCAAGGTATGCATTGATGAAACAGGTAAAATTGATTTTTATATTTGCCTGGGGATGTGGATCACTTCCCTGAATCTGGTTTGCATTAATTATGTTGATGAACTATGGATTGAATTTCACATCTAAGCCCCAATTTTCAAATCTTTATCCTCAGGGGGACAGTATCTCAAGAAGAAAAGACTATATTTATAAGCCATCCCAATATCAATATGCAATTTGACACATTGCAAAGTAAGAAACCCTAGAGAGAATACTATTTCCACTAATAAGACATCAAATACTTTCAGGGGAGATTTTCACAGAGGTGTATGTTTGGGTTAATTCAGTCAGTAATTCAAGAAGTTAAAGATATGTATTGAGGGTAGTACTTTATGCCTGTCTTTCTGGGTATTGAGATACAGCAGTTAACCAGATAGACAATTAATACTCAATTATTAATGGCGTTGTGATGGCAGATGGACAATATAGTGGAAGATCAATATGAGTTTCCAATGATTCAGAAAGAAAAACGTGCATATGAGAGAAATGGATTATGTTGTATATATGATTTAAACTGGCTTATTGTGAGAGTAAGTTATCACACAAAATTTTGGCCCATTTTGAAGAAAATATTCACAACTTTTTTATTGACTGGAAAGAGACCTTATAGAGCATCTAATTAAAGTTTCATATTTTGTAGGTGAAAAAACTGAGACTCAACAAGATTATATCTTGTCAAAAATCACACATTAAATTAGAAGGTAACTCGTGTCTACCTCATCCCCAGTCCTTGCTCCTTTGTTCATCCAATTTTGATTTCTGAAAGGCCATAAAACCTCTCTTATCCTTGACACAAACAGATGTCTAGTGAAAAAGTCTTCCTACTCTTCCTACTCGAGTTTTAGTGTGCTCTTCTAAAACACAGAGACTAATTGGCCAGTATGAGTTTCCATAGAGAGCAAGGCTTATATCATTTCTACTTAATTTATCTATACAGACACTAACCAGAGAAAGATTTTAGTGTTAAAAAGGCATGGTTGAAATGAATGTTAAAGAAAGTATAAAAGTGAACTAGTATTCTAGCATATACCACTGTAACAATTGTTGCAGGAAAGATCTACTAATGGATGCTAATGTTAGTGGTCAACCATTTGAGGAAAAAGAGGATATAAAAATAATTAGTAGAATCTCAAAATATCCACCCTTCACATATTTGTCAGGTAGAAAAGGAGAATAGCAGTGAAGAAAACTGTCAAGCAGTTGGTCAAGATTAATACCATTAGTAATAAAACATGCTCATATTATTTAGCTTGGGAACAGAGCATCATTTCTCTGGTATTTTCTTACCAAAAACTGTATAACATCAACCTAATTGTAAGAAAATAAAATTGAGTTAGACTCCAAGAAACAGCTGACCACTACTTGTCAAGTATCGAGATCATAAAAGTAAAGGGGAGACTGAAGGGTTGTCATGGATCCTGGAACAGAGAAAGGATAGTTGGTGAAAAATAGAAGAAACTCAAAAAGTGCTGTAGTTTAGCTAATAGCAGTGGTATGCTGAGACTGACTTGAACCACCCAACAGGAACTGATACTGTGTAACTTCATGTGTAGGAAAATTTTGTTCAGTTCAGTTCAGTCACTCAGTCATGTCCGACTCTTTGCAACCCCATGAATCGCAGCACACCAGGCCTTCCTGTCCATCACCAACTCCTGGAGTTCACTCAGACTCACCTCCATTGAGTCAGTGATGCTATCCAGCCATCTCATCCTCTGTTGTCCCCTTCTCCTCCTGTCCCCAATCCCTCCCAGCATCAGAGTCTTTTCCAATGAGTCAACTCTTCGCATAAGGTGGCCAAAGTATTGGAGTTTCAGCTTTAGCATCATTCCCTCCAAAGAAATCCCAGGGCTGATCTCCTTCAGAATGGACTGGTTGGATCTCCTTGCAGTCCAAGGGATTCTCAAGAGTCTTCTCCAACACCACAGTTCAAAAGCATCAGTTCTTCAGTGCTCAGCTTTCTTCACAGTCCAACTCTCACATCCATACATGAACACTGGAAAAACCATAGCCTTGACTAGACGGGCCTTTGTTGGCAAGGTAATGTCTCTGCTTTTGAATATGCTATCTAGGTTGGTCATAACTTTTCTTCCAAGGAGAGTTAGTAGGTTTAAATAAGTCATGGTGGAAGTAGGAACACAAAGACATTGGCAGGTGGTAAAAATTAGAGTTTCCCTCCTCCAGTTCCTGGAAGACTGCTTTAGCAGCACATCACTGGTTAATAGTGGTGCACCAATGTTGACTTCCCGGTTTTTGTAATTGTGCTAAGGTTATATAAATTAACATTAGTGTTAGTCATTCAGTCATATCTGACTCTTTGCGACCCCATGGACTATAGCCCGCCATACTCCTCTGTCCATGGAATTCTCCAGGCAAGAATACTGGAGTGAGTTGCCATTCCCTTCTCCATTCAAGAGTGTAAGTGAAATTTAAAACTCTTTAAGTTTTGTGAGGCTTACAAGCTTGAGTCTGAGTAAATACAAGTTCTTAGAAGATTTGAGTCACTTGGTGAATTGACAGAAACTTTGAGTGGGATTAGGTTCTAATTTTTACTACCTTCCACCTCTTCCTTTTGTGTGTATGTGTGTTTGCTTTGTCATGAATCAAGCCCTTGAACCTGAGATTTTCCAGGAGTTAATCATAAAATAATGTATGTCCTTAAACGAGTTAATTAAAGAAAGTTTCAAAATAGACTCTACAAAGAATGGAACCTTTGCAAAGATATTTTCATGTCTATTTAAAAATGACTCATTTAGTTAACATTAATCACTGATTGTGTCGCAGATCTCCTGATTCTGAAAAGAGAGTATTTTTATATATTATAAATGAGGGATCTGAATCTCTGAGATATTGTAATTTATCTTAATTTAGTAGGAAGTGTTGGAAGGCTTTTTCACTGGACTTCTGTTTGTGTCAAGGATAAGAGAGGTTTTATGGCCTTTCAGAAATCGAAACTGGATGAACAAGGGAGCAAGGACCGGGGATGAGGTAGACTGGAGTTATCTTCTAATTCAATATGTGACATTTGACAAGATGTAATCTTTTAGAGTCTTAGTTTTTTCACCTACAAAATACCCCACGTCCAAGGGCACAGAAGCCCAGCAAGATGGTAGGCGGTGGTGTGGCAGCAGCGGGGCTAGAGTGGCTGTGAGGAGATACCCCATGTCCAAGGGCAGAGAAGCCCCAGCAAGACAGTAGGCACTGGAGCAGCGGCCGTGTGGCACTGGAGCGACTTTGAGAAGATAACCCACGTCCAAGGGCAAAGGAGATGCCCCAGAAAGATGGTAGGAGGGGTGAAATCACTTTTAGAATCAAACCCCATACTGGCCAGAGACACTCAGAGGGGCCAAACATACCTTGTGCACACCATGACCCAGAGACCCCAGAGAGACTGAGACAGAACTGTGTTTGAGTGTCACCTGTGGAGACAGGTCAGCAATGGACTGCCACAGGGGCCAGGGCTCTGGGCGCAGCAGAGCTGGGTATGGCATAAGCCCTCTTGGAGGAGTCACCATTAACCCCACCATAGTGCCACCAGAGCTTACACAGGACTGGGAAACAGACTCTTGGAGGGCACATACAGAACACTGTATGCACCAAGACCCGGGAGAAAGAAGTACTGACCCCACAGGAGACTGACCCAGACTTGCCCGTGAGTGTCCAGGAGTCTGCAGCAGAGGTGTGGGTCAGGGATGGGCTGCAGCAGGGATGGGGGCATTGAATGCAACAGTGTGTGCACAGGACATTTTGAAGGAGGTCGCCATTATCTTCATTACCTCTGCCATAGTTTGACCTCAGGTCAACCACAGAGAGGGAACACAGCCCTGCTCATCAATAGAAAATTGGATTAAAAATTTACTGACCATGGCCCAACCCATCAGAAAAAAACCCAATTTCCCAGTCAGTCTCTCACCATCAGGAAACTTCCATAAGCCTCTTATCCATCTTGATCAGAAGGCAGACAGACTGAAAACCACAATCACAGAAAACCAACCAGTCTGATCATATGGACCACAGTCTTGTCTAACTCAATGAAACTATGAGCCATACTGTGTAAGGCCACCCAAGAAGGATGGGTCATGGTAGAGAAGACAGCGTTGTCCACTGGAGAAGGAAATGGCAAACCACTTCAGTATTCTCGCCTGGAGAACCCCATGAAAAGAATGAAAAGGCAAAAAGATAAGACACTGAAAAATAAACCACACAGGTCAGTAGGTGCCCAATATGCTATTGGAGATCAGTGGAGAAATAACTCCAGAAAGAATGAAGGGATGGAGCCAAAGCAAAAGCAACCCCCAGTTGTGTATGTGACTGGTGATGGAAGTAAAGTCAAATGCTGTAAAAAGCAATATTGCATAGGAACCTGGAATGTTAAATCCATTAATCAAGGCAAATTGGAAGTGATCAAACAGGAGATGGCAAGAGTGAATGTCGACATTTTAGGAATCAGTGAACTAAAATGGGCTGGAATGGGTGAATTTAACTCAGATGACCATTATATCTACTACTGTGTGCAAGAATCCCTTAGAAGAAATGGAGTAGCCATCAGAGTCAACAAACGAGTCCAAAATGCAGTACTTGGATGCAATCTCAAAAATGACAGAATGATCTCTGTTCGTTTCCAAGGCAAACTATTCAATATCAGAATAATCCAAGTCTGCGCCCCTACCAGTAATGCTGAAAAAGCTGAAGTTGAATGGTTCTATGAAGACCTGTAAGACCTTTGAGAACTAACACCCCCAAAATGATGTCCTTTTCATTATATGGGGAATGGAATGTAAAAGTAGGAAGTCAACAGATACCTAGAGCAATAGGCAAATTTGTCCTTGGAGTATAAAACAAAGCAGGTCAAAGGCTAACAGTTTTGCCAAAAGAATGCACTAGTCATGGCAACCACTCTCTTCCAAAAACACAAGAGAAGACTCTACACATGGACATCACCAGATGGTCAATACTGAAATCACATTGATTATATTCTTTGCAGCCAAAGATGGAGAAGCACTATATAGTGAGCAAAAAAAAAAAAAAAATGACCAGGAGCTGACTGTGGCTCAGATCATGAACTCCTTATTGCCAAATTCAGACTTAAATTGAAGAAAGTAGAGGAAACCACTACACCATTCAGGTGTGACCTAAATCAAATCCCGTATGATTATACAGTGGAAGTGACAAATAGAATCAAGAGATTAGATCTGATAGAGTGCCTGAAGAACTGTGGACAGACATTCATGGCATTGTATAGGAACCATTGATCAAGACCATCCTCATAAAAGAAATTCAAAAAAGCAAATGGTTGTCTGAGGAGGCCTTATAAATAGCTGTGAAAAGAAGAGAAGCTGAAGGCAAAGGAGAAAAAGGAAAGTTATACCCATTTGCATGCAGAGTTCCAAAGAATTGCAAGGAGAGATAAGTAAGCCTTCCTCAGTAATCAATGCAGAGAAATAGAGGAAAACAATAGAATGGGAAAGACTAGAGATCTCTTCAAGAAAACTAGAGATACCAAGGGAACATTTCCTGCAAAGATGGGCTCGATAAAGGACAGAAATGTTATAGATCTAACAGAAGCAGAAGACATTAAGAAGAGGTGGCAAAAATAAACAGAATAATTATATTAAAAAGATCTTTAAGATGCAGATAATTATGATGGTGTGATCGCTCACCTAAAACCAGACATCCTGAAATGTGAAGTCAAGTGGGCCTTAGGAAGCATCACTACAAACAAAGCTGGTTGGATTGGCTTTGTTGAGCTTTCCAGTTGAGCTATTTCAAATCCTATAAGATGATGCTGTGAAAGTGCTGCACTCAATATGCCACCAAATTTGGAAAACTCAGCAGTGGCCTCAGGACTGGAAAAGGTCAGTTTTCATTCAAATCCCAAAGAAAGGCAATGCCAAAGAATGCTCAAACTACCACACAATTGCACTCATCTCACACGCTAGTAAAATAATGCTCAAAATTCTTCAAGCTAGACTTCAACATTATGTGAACCGTGAACTTCCAGATGTTCAAGCTGTATTTAGAAAAGGCAGAGGAAACAGAAATCAAATTGCCAACATCCTTTGGACCATCAAAAAAGCAAGAGAGTTCCAGAAAAAAACATCTATTTCTGATTAAGATTATGCCAAAGCCTTTGATTGTGTGTATCACAACAAACTGTGGAAAATTTTTAAAGAGATGGGAATACCAGACCACCTGACCTTCCACTTTTAAGTAATCCAATTTTAAATAACAACAGAAATAAAATAATTGTCTTAAGTAATGGCTTAGTCATGCTCCTTATTCTAGATGTAGTCAAAATCTCTGGAAGGTATGGAAAAGTAAAATGATAAATTGTAGCAATAGTATGATAAATCAAATAGTGGTGTAATGAGCAAAATGTCACAAAGAGCCTATAGGCATTCACTCTACTTGAAAGCTGTAAAAATGTTTATAGAGAAAAGCTGTAACCAATATAAAAAAGGAATAGCTTCATAATACCTATTATGCATGCATGCACAATTTTACATATACCTGAATAATAACATTATTAGATATAACATTTAGCCCTACATCAATTTGTAAACAATTAGCTTAAAGTACATATCAAATTCCCATAGCTATTTTATGTGTATAAAAGTATATATATATATCTGTGAAATATATGTATATATTGATATATGAGCATTTGTACTTATGTATATACATGTAAAGTATCATACAAAGGAGAATGAGAGGGACATGAGGATAATGCAGTCTTTATGAATCATATTGTGACAACTTCACTGTGATGGCCTAACACATAAGTTGGATTTTCTTAAGGGTTTCAAATTCCAATTTAAAATATTGGATGGATGTGAGCTGTAGAAGTTAATGTATATTTAGTGTGTAATGTCTTTTTAATACTATCAACACAGCTGCTTTGGTCTCAATTTTTTATCTCACATCAGAACTAATTTTAATATAAGGTGGCCATTTTCTGATCCCAAATAATTTACGCACCAGTGTCAGCATCTGCTGCACGAGTACCATAATATGAACCTGATAACTTTTGAGCCCAAATCTTTCACACAATTCATCATAATTTATTTTGGTGGCAAACACTTATGACTTGCAGGTGCTACATCTTTGTACTGAATAATATTATGTTTTATCAATTAAACTAAAGCAAAATAAGCCATCTGTGTATGTTTTATTCAGCTAATTTTGAAGAAATGTAGAACATACATGTTTCAAGATTACAGCTGTGTTTATGAAAAAGTTTTACTTTATTAAAAAATAGGCATCAGAAATTGAAAGACAAAAGCCTAGATGACAAAAATTTACTGAAGTCTCCCTGTAAAGAGAGAATATAGTACTTTTTCAGCTTTGGAAAAATGCTTGCACAGTGACCAACCAAAATAGATACTTGATAGTAAACACTTGAAAGTAGAAATAGGCTTAGTTTATACTTTAATCTTTTCAAAAGTAACCTTATTAATGATGCTTAGCAAAGATATATATATAAAACTTAAGTAGAAATGATATTAAAATTTAATCTGTTATATTATCATGTCAGAAATAGTAAATCTCAAGAGCTAATAGACTCACGTTGCAAATATTACACTCCAAATTATGATAATTTGAAATGACAAAATAAAACTAAATGATGGACAGTTGTAGTACAGACTCAGAGTATATGTAAATGTCTGTGCCTTAATTGAAATAATAATAGATGACAGTTCTAGAAATGGGCTTGATTATGAATACTAAAATTACACATTGTTTTCATCACTTTTTGTAGATATACCAAAAAAAAAAGAGAGCAAAAACTTTCAAAAATACAAGTCTCAGTACATTGCAATCCAAAGTATTGCAGCAAAAATTAAGGAATCAGTTCAGTTCAGTTCAGTCACTCAGTCGTGTCCAATTCTTTGTGACCCCGTGAATCACAGCACACCAGGCCTCCCTGTCCATCACCAACTCCCGGAGTTCACTCAAACTCACGTCCATCGAGTCAGTGATGCTATCCAGCCATCTCATCCTCTGTCGTCCCCTTCTCCTCCTGCCCCCAATCCCTCCCAGCATCAGAGTCTTTTCCAATGAGTCAACTCTTCGCATGAGGTGACCAAAGTACTGGAGTTTCAGCTTTAGCACCATTCCTTCCAAAGAAATCCCAGGGTGGATCTCCTTCAGAATGGACTGGTTGGATCTCCTTGCAGTCCAAGGGACTCTCAAGAGTCTTCTCCAACACCACAGTTCAAAAGCATCAATTCTTTGGCGCTCAGCCTTCTTCACAGTCCAACTCTCACATCCATACATGACCACTGGAAAAACCATAGCCTTGACTAGACAGACCTTAGTCGGCAAAGTAATGTCTTTGCTTTTGAATATACTATCTAGGTTGGTCATAACTTTTCTTCCAAGGAGTAAGCATCTTTTAATTTCATGGCTGCAATCACCATCTGCAGTGATTTTGGAGCCCCCCAAAATAAAGTCTGACACTGTTTCCACTGTTTCTCCATCTATTTCCCATGGAGTGATGAGACTGGATGCCATGATCTTCATTTTCTGAATGTTGAACTTTAAGCCAACTTTTTCACTCTCCTTTTTCACTTTCATCAAGAGGCTTTTTAGTTCCTCTTCACTTTCTGCCATAAGGGTGGTGTCATCTTCATATCTGAGGTTATTGATATTTCTCCTGGCAATCTTGATTCCAGCTTGTGTTTCTTCCAGTCCAGCTTTTCTCATGATGTACTCTGCATAGAAGTTAAATAAGCAGGGTGACAATATACAGCCTTGACGTACTCCTTTTCCTATTTGGAAGCAGTTTGTTGTTCCATGTCCAGTTCTAAAATTAAGGAATACTGAAATAAAATGACTATCATGAAGAAAAAGGTAATAATAATGATAATGAAAACCATATTGACTATCTTATTCTGTGCCAGAATTATGCTAAGATTTTAAATATTTTTCCTATCACTGATAACAGCTTTCAAATTTGATTATTTGTTATCTTATTTTTCTTAATTTAAAAATGTCTAAGACTCATGAATGTTAAGCAATGAGCCCATGTCACACAAAGAGTGGGGGAAAACCACAGCTGTAAATTTAAAGATCAGAATCTTTCAATACTCTTAGAATCATGAAAGTGAAAAAGCTGGCTTAAAACTCAACATTCAAAAAACTAAGCTCATGGCATCTAGTCCCATCACTTCTTGGCAAATAGATGGGGAAACAATGGAAACAGTAACAGACTTAATTTTCTTGGGCTCCAAAATCACTGCAGATGGTGACTGAGGCCATGAAATTAAAAGAAACTTGCTCCTTGAAAGAAAAGCTATGACCAGCCTAGACAGCATATTAAGAAGCAGAGACATTACTTTGCTGACAAAGGTCCATCTACTCAAAGCTATGATGTTTCCAGTATTCATGTATGGATGTGCGAGTTGGACCATTCAGAAAGCTGAGCACTGAAGAACTGCTGCTTTTGAACTGTGGTGTTGAAAACTCTTGAGAGTCTCTTGGACTACAAGGAGATCCAACCAGTCCATCTTAGAAGAAATCAGTCCTGAATATTCATTGGAACGACTAATTCTGAAACTAAAGCTCCAGTACTTTGGTCATCTGATGGGAAGTACTGACTCATTGGAAAAGACTCTGATCCTGGGAAAGATTGAAGGCAGGAGGAGAAAGGACAAGAGAGGATGAGATGATTGGATGGGATCACCAACTCGATGAACATAAGTTTGAGCAAGCTCCGGGAGTTGGTGATGGACAGGGAAGCCTGGCATGCTGCAGTCCATGGGAGAGCAAAGAGTTGAACACGACTGAGTGACTGAAATTAACTGATACACTTGAAAAGATGAGAAACTTTTTTTTTCCCCAGAAATATACAAGTTATTAAGATATTCTAGGCAAAAGAAAAAATTAAAAATTGCTACATGCTGTATTTGCAAATCTTAGATAAACAAGTATAGTTAGCTGTTGAACTAACAAAAAACATGAAATCAAGAACTGGAATAAATGTGGTGTAAATTAGATATCATTAACTTATGAATCTACACTATAGAAATTAAGAAAATCATCTCCATGCAAATAATTAATGCTGTCTAACCACCCAAAGGCTAAATATAATAAGGTTCTAATTGCTCAGGTTGGTTTTATTTATGAGCAGTAAACACAATTAAAGAATGTTGCAAAGTATAGGGCATGCAACAGTTATAAAGTAGAAGGAATGCTTTTCTTAGATGTGCATTACATTTGTGGATCTGGGATTCTTGAAAGGAATTTTAGAGCTTGGCAAAGGTATAATTAATGAATAAAAGTTAATTAAAAACTGCCAAAATGTATCAGGAAAATGAGAGATGCACCTGCAAGTAATTTAGGTCTGAGCAAAAGCACCCAAAAGTTAGAAATCAAATCTATATGACATTTAAAAACTCACTCTTAAAACCAACAAAAACCTTTATATTAGAGGGTATGTAGACTATTATGTCTTTGAGGGTCTTTGTTAAAATGTAAAAGTGTACTCTTCCAATATTCTGTACCGAACCCCTCTGTCAAGGTAACAGGGGTTACATCAGCAATAGTAAGTTGTTCTCTAGTCAGCTGGAATGCCCAGTTAGGATGACTCCCTTCCTGTACAAACTTGTATTAGGGAGAAGAGAAGAAACCAAGCTTAAAGAACTGATTACTCATCAGACCAAGTATTTTTACATTTGTATAATTTATCAAAGGATAAACGTCTCTCCTAAGGTAAATATGGAACTTTTCTGAGCCACTTTTGTGAATGGTACAACTGTTAGCTACAAAATGACTTAACAACATTCCAGTGATACCTCTGAGAGTAAATGATAAACATTGCTTCATGACAGCTTCATAATCGCTTGCCATAGCTTCTCATCATTTCTAGATGCACAACTAATGTGACAGTCCTACTGTGACCACTTGGGGCCCAAATATGTTGATTCTTCATATAACAACTAAACATTCAGTATTTTTTGTATTTTTTTATGATTTAGCAGTAGTGTGTGGAATTTATTTGCTTTGTGGTATTATAGTCATAGAATGAAATTATCTATCTCTTCTATTTTTTTTTCATTTTTAGTATTGCATTTTACAACTATATTTTGTGATTTCTGTATAATGAGGAATAATTAATGCACATTAGTGAAACTAATATTTATTGTCAAATTTTTTACTTAAGCCTGGATCATACATGGTTACATATCACTGCTTCTGATTTTACCTGCAAAATGGTGACTTTTGTAGTAGTGAGCAATAAATGCTTTCTACCTCTCTCCTGTATTCACCAGTAGGTAATAATGAAATGTCACAGACTTGAAGATCATTAAACTTATTTTGAGATCCCTTTCAAAATGGATCACCTTTCTTGCTGCTGTGTGCCTTTTCTCCTCTTTGTTGTATCTCATAAATTTTTATGACCTTTTGGCGCTGGAAATCTGCAGTTTTTTCCAGAGCTTCACTAGATACCTTCTAGCAATAATAAAACTTTTGTCACTTTCCATTGCACCTACCTTTCGAGTAAGGCCTGCTGGCTTCACTCTGTAGCATATCAGATAGAATAATCAATATGCTCAGTTTGAAAAATTAAATGCAACGTTGGTGTAGCCATTGAGTTATAGTGCTTTAAGCTTGGAATAGATGTTTTTTTAGGCGATTGTCTAGATTTCTTGAGAGTAACTGGTTTTTGTTTTTTATCTCTTTTTTTATCTTTGAATCTACTTGATTTTGCATCTTGGAAAGAAAAGAATTACCTGAGACAATTGATCTAAAGTTCATTTGGCATTTCTCAAAAAACAGAGCATTGTAACTACAGTTGTATTTATAGTTGTGATGTTTGTGTATGTGCTCACCCCTACTCACCTCTGTTTCTTAGTCTGTATGGACTTACTCCATGGTTTTAAGATTTCTATTACAAAACGACATTGCCTATTGAGAATGCAATGCATTTTAATTTTTTTTTATTATGGTAAAAATCATATAATATAAAACATACTATTTGAGCCATGTTTAGCTGTATAGTTCAGTGGCACTAAGTGTATTCACACTATTGTATAACTCTCACAATCATCTATCTCCCAAATTTTCAACTTCATAAACTGAAACTCTGTCCCCATTAAACACTAACTTCCCATTCCCCCTCCTCACTTCCTCTACCCCTCAGCCTTTGGCATCTAACAATGTACTTTCTAATCTATGAATCTGACTATTCTTCTATAAGTGGAATCAAACACCATTTGTCACACCCTGGTAGGCTATTGTCCATGGAGTCACAAAGAGTTGGACTTGAATTAGTAACTATGCACCCACACAATGTATATTGGAGTGCATTTTTAAGGTTAATGTAATATATGTCCCACAAACAGACTTGTACCTTCTGTTTTCCCCTTGTGCTATACAATAGGTTCTCAGTTATCTGTTTTATACATAGCAGTGTATGTATGTCAGTCCCAGTCTCCCTATTTATCCCACCGCCTATGTATTTTTAATATTATGCCCATGTCTTTATTTTTTCTTACCCAATATCACTTAAAGTCATCATTGAGCTCCATCTCCGGCCCCACATTTCTCCTGAGCTCTTATAGATTGAGAAAAATACTTCTCAAGTATCCCATTTCAGTCTGAATCATATATAGTCTCTAGAGTATATTCTTCACGTTGGCAATTTGGAAAAGAATGATTAGGCTTTTCAGAAAATGATTATCTTATTGTTGGCCCATGGGTCTCAGTTCATTGATCATTCTGTGAAATTTTGACATCCGCAAAGACCATAGAACCCAGAATTAATTCATTTATTCAACAAATATTTGTTGACCATCCACTGTAAGCAAGGTAGACTTTCTGCTAAATCCTAGATATAAAGTAGTTTATAAAATATGTAAGAACTTGCAATTATATTTTTGTTATGATTTAAGTATGTTGTGAAGTAAATGTAGGTTTTCTTGTTTCAAAAGGAAGATGCACTCCCAATTTTCCCAAGGTAGCCCCAGTAAGGATCTTTAAGCTATAAACATTAGGGAATTTAACTGATTTGATTGTCCAATCAACATGTAACTTTAGGGGCTGGTAGAAGGAAATCTCTGCTCTTTCTCTAATGTCTGAGGATACGATGAGTTTGTACTTAAAACTTGAATATAGTTGATGACATACTGTTTTCAGTTTAAAGACCATGGAAAACAATTTAAAATTATGTTTAAAATATGGAAATTAGAGTTGACACACAAAGAGAATGAAAAGAAAGCAAACTGCGACTGGGCCAGTAATGAATCACAAAGAAAGGTGTAGCCAGCTAGATAAACGGATTTTTAATCTTAAATCCACTTTGTTTAATAAATTCAGTGATGTTGTTATTATATAATGATACTTGAGAAGAATGCAAATTATGTATTGCACTTTAAATTATCATTATTAGTAATTTTGATATTTTGTTGGAAGTGCCAGCTCTCATTTGATCTTCAAAAAGTATAACATATGGGACTGGGACCCAAAATTTATTAATGACTCAAGATGATTAAAGGCTGTGTTGTAAGGCCAAATAGCAGATAAACTTTCACATTGGTGCCAACAAAGCCATTTTGGTATGTCCCCTGATTGCAGCCAAGTTCTATGGTGAGAATCCACCAAATGGGCCCTGGCAACGTTTGCTGGAGCAAGCAGTTCATGAAGGCTTGGGAGTGCATTTTCCCAGCTCTACTGTTGCTGAGTTCAGACTGACAGCCAGCCATGGTGGGAGTATTTATATAGTAGAAGTTGGCACATGCCACAAACAAGTTTTTTCTCCCAGAAAGTCAGTCATAAAACATTATCCAGACACAACTGGCCCTGGTGGAATGAAAAACCCTGGAATGGCCCTTTTGCCTCCTCCATAGTTTCCTCAATAGAAATTGCAGTCAAGCATAGCATCTCAGCACTCATGTCTGGGTACCACTTCTGTGTACTAGAGAGCTCTTGTTCTGCCCAATGTGAGCAAACTCTTTATATCAACAGAGGTGAGCAAATTGTTCTTCTTCATAGGGAAAGAAAACTCTTCCTCCTATCTGTTTCCCTTTTCCACCTCTCTCCTTTCATATGTGTACAAACAAAATACCTATGTGTGTTTTTACTTATTTTTTGAAATTCAGACCCCACCATTGTGAGAACAGCTGACTTCCAAGTATTTAAAATGTATTCATCTGAAGTCGGAGAAGTGATTTTAACAGAAGTAATAAAGCAGGGTCTTGTGTAAGCAAGATTTATATAATAAAATTTATATAGTATAATAATATACGAGCTTCCCCAGTAGCTCAGCAGTAAAGAAGCTGCCTGCAAAGCACGAGATGCAGGAGACTTGAATTTGATCCCTGGGCCAGAAAGATCCCCTGGAGGAGGGCACAGCAACCCACTCCAGTATTCTTGCCTGGAGAATCCCGTGGAGAGAGAAGAGCCTGGTGGGCGATAGTCCACAGGGTCACAAAAAGTCGGAAATGACTGAAGCAACTGAGCACACACTCACATAACAATGTACAATTATGTGTAATACTAGTAAAAGTTTAATATATTAAACTGCTTATTACTCTCAATGATATATGGTATTTGGTATAATTTTGTATCACCTGAAAATTATTCGGCTATATGCTACAATATGCAAAGATACTTCTATATAATGAACGATTCTAGCTTTTTTCCTCTTTTGGGCACAGTACTATAATATGCAAAAATATCTGGATAATGACTGATTCTGGCATTTCTTCTGTTAGATTTCTTGGTTTGGAAAACTTAATGGTCAACTGATGTCTTTGATGTTCTATATAATAACATCTTTATTGTTCTTAAAAGTTTAATTATATTAAACTGTAATAGCATTGACTTTGTCACTCAGAAAGATTAATCTTACTTCAATGTTTGCTATTAAAAGATATATTCATTTTGTTGCAATGGTGAATGGAATTGTTTCCTTAATTTCTTTTTCTACTTTCTCATTATTAGTGTATAGGAATGCAAGGGATTTCTGTGTGTTGATTTTATATCCTGCAACATTACTATATTCATTGATGAGCTCTAGTAATTTTCTGGTGGAGTCTTTAGGGTTTTCCATGTAGAGGATCATGTCATCTGCAAACAGTGAGAGTTTTACTTCTTCTTTTCCAATTTGGATTCCTTTTATTTCTTTTTCTGCTCTGATTGCTGTGGCCAAAACTTCCAGAACTATGTTGAATAGTAGCGGTGAAAGTGGACACCCTTGTCTTGTTCCTGACTTTAGGGGAAATGCTTTCAATTTTTCACCATTAAGGATAATGTTTGCTGTGGGTTTGTCATATATAGCTTTTATTATGTTGAGGTATGTTCCTTCTATTCCTGCTTTCTGGAGAGTTTTTATCATAAATGGATGTTGAATTTTGTCAAAGGCCTTCTCTGCATCTATTGAGATAATCATATGGTTTTTATTTTTCAATTTGTTAATGTGGTGAATTACATTGATTGATTTGCGGATATTGAAGAATCCTTGCATCCCTGGGATAAAGCCCACTTGGTCATGGTGTATGATCTTTTTAATATGTTGTTGGATTCTGATTGCTAGAATTTTGTTGAGGATTTTTGCATCTATGTTCATCAGTGATATTGGCCTGTAGTTTTCTTTTTTTTGTGACATCTTTGTCAGGTTTTGGTATTAGGGTGATGGTGGCCTCATAGAATGAGTTTGGAAGTTTACCTTCCTCTGCAATTTTCTGGAAGAGTTTGAGTAGGATAGGTGTTAGCTCTTCTCGAAATTTTTGGTAGAATTCAGCTGTGAAGCCGTCTGGACCTGGGCTTTTGTTTGCTGGAAGATTTCTGATTACAGTTTCAATTTCCGTGCTGGTGATGGGTCTGTTAAGATTTTCTATTTCTTCCTGGTTCAGTTTTGGAAAATTGTACTTTTCTAAGAATTTGTCCATTTCTTCCACATTGTCCATTTTATTGGCATACAACTGCTGATAGTAGTCTCTTATGATCTTTTGTATTTCTGTGTTGTCTGTTGTGATCTCTCCATTTTCATTTCTAATTTTATTGATTTGATTTTTCTCTCTTTGCTTCTTGATGAGTCTGGCTAGTGGTTTGTCAATTTTATTTATCCTTTCAAAGAACCAGCTTTTGGCCTTGTTGATTTTTGCTATGGTCTCTTTTGTTTCTTTAGCATTTATTTCTGCCCTAATTTTTAAGATTTCTTTCCTTCTACTAACTCTGGGGTTCTCCAATTCTTCCTTTTCTAGTTGCTTTAGTTGTAGAGTTAGGTTATTTATTTGACTTTTTTCTTGTTTCTTGAGGTATGCCTGTATTGCTATGAACTTTCCTCTTAGCACTGCTTTTATAGTGTCCCACAGGTTTTGGGTTGTTGTGTTTTCATTTTCATTAGTTTCTATGCATATTTTGATTTCTTTTTTGATTTCTTCTGTGATTTGTTGGTTATTCAGAAGTGTGTTGTTCAACCTCCAAATGTTGGAATTTTTAGTAGTTTTTCTCCTGTAATTGAGATCTAATCTTAATGCATTATGGTCAGAAAAGATGCTTGGAATGATTTCGATTTTTTTGAATTTATCAAGTTTAGATTTATGGCCCAGGATGTGATCTATCCTGGAGAAGGTTCCATGAGCACTTGAAAAAAAGGTGAAATTCATTGTTTTGGGGTGAAATGTCCTATAGATATCAATTAGGTCTAATTGATCTAATGTATCATTTAAAGTTTGCGTTTCTTTGTTAATTTTCTGTTTAGTTGATCTGTCCATAGGTGTGAGTGGGGTATTAAAGTCTCCCACTATTATTGTGTTATTGTTGATTTCCCCTTTCATCCATTCACCATTGCAACAAAAAGAATAAAATACTTAGGAATATATCTACCCAAAGAAACTAAAGACCTATATATAGAAAACTATAAAACACTGATGAAAGAAATCAAAGAGGACACTAATAGATGGAGAAATATACCATGTTCATGGATTGGAAGAATCAATATAGTGAAAATGAGTATACTACCCAAAGCAATTTACAAATTCAACGCAATCCCTATCAAGCTACCAGCCATATTTTTCACAGAACTAGAACAAATAATTTCAATATTTGTATGGAAATACAAAAAACCTCGAATAGCCAAAGCAATCTTGAGAAAGAAGAATGGAACTGGAGGAATCAACTTGCCTGACTTCAGGCTCTACTACAAAGCCACAGTCATCAAAACAGTATGGTACTGGCACAAAGACAGACATATAGATCAATGGAACAAAATAGAAAGCCCAGAGATAAATCCACACACATATGGACACCTTATCTTTGACAAAGGAGGCAAGAATATACAATGGAGTAAAGACAATCTCTTTAACAAGTGGTGCTGGGAAAACTGGTCAACCACTTGTAAAAGAATGAAACTAGATCACTTTCTAACACCGCACACAAAAATAAACTCAAAATGGATTAAAGATCTAAATGTAAGACCAGAAACTATAAAACTCCTAGAGGAGAATATAGGCAAAACACTCTCAGACATAAATCACAGCAGGATCCTCTATGATCCACCTCCCAGAATTCTGGAAATAAAAGCAAAAATAAACAAATGGGATCTAATTAAAATTAAAAGCTTCTGCACAACAAAGGAAAATATACGCAAGGTGAAAAGACAGCCTTCTGAATGGGAGAAAATAATAGCAAATGAAGCAACTGACAAACAACTAATCTCAAAAATATACAAGCAACTTACGCAGCTCAATTCCAGAAAAATAAACGACCCAATCAAAAAATGGGCCAAAGAACTAAATAGACATTTCTCCAAAGAAGACATACGGATGGCTAACAAACACATGAAAAGATGCTCAACATCACTCATTATCAGAGAAATGCAAATCAAAACCACAATGAGGTACCACTTCACACCAGTCAGAATGGCTGCGATCCAAAAATCTGCAAGCAATAAATGCTGGAGAGGGTGTGGAGAAAAGGGAACCCTCCTACACTGTTGGTGGGAATGCAAACTAGTACAGCCACTATGGAGAACAGTGTGGAGATTCCTTAAAAAATTGCAAATAGAACTACCTTATGACCCAGCAATCCCACTGCTGGGTATACACACCGAGGAAACCAGAATTGAAAGAGACACATGTACCCCAATGTTCATCGCAGCACTGTTTATAATAGCCAGGACATGGAAACAACCTAGATGTCCATCAGCAGATGAATGGATAAGAAAGCTGTGGTACATGTACACAATGGAGTATTACTCAGCCGTTAAAAAGAATTCATTTGAATCAGTTCTGATGAGATGGATGAAACTGGAGCCGATTATACAGAGTGAAGTAAGCCAGAAAGAAAAACACCAATACAGTATACTAACACATATATATGGAATTTAGAAAGATGGCAATGACGACCCTGTATGCAAGACAGGAAAAAAGACACAGCTGTGTATAACGGACTTTTGGACTCAGAGAGAGAGGGAGAGGGCGGGATGATTTGGGAGAATGGCATTCTATCATGTATACTATCATGTAAGAATTGAATCGCCAGTCTATGTCTGACGCAGGATACAGCATGCTTGGGGCTGGTGCATGGGGATCACCCACAGAGATGTTATGGGGAGGGAGGTGGGAGGGGGTTTCATGTTTGGGAACACATGTAAGAATTAAAGATTTTAAAATTTAATAAAAAAAAATAAAAAAAAAAAAAAGATATATTCAGTCATTTCTTTCATGTAATCTATCATGTCATAATATCACAAAAAACCATGAAGCTCAAATCTGAGTCTGGTTCTGGCACCTAGAGAAGAAAGTTAACCTTACATTGCAGTGTGCATTTCCACTACATTGTACATTCTCTAAGTTGTCTGGAGATTGATGAAATAAAGGTCCTCATCCTACAAGGTGGATATGGGGAATGAGAAGCCAGGCACTCCTAGATCCTAGACTCTTTTAGATCACTCTGATTCCATCTAGTAAATTAACCTTTCTCTAAGATATTTTCAAGGCCAGAAATGGTAATGTACTTACAAGAGGCCATTATGACTTTTGTCCACTCATCAGAGTAGGTCTAATGTAATACAGCCAATATGAAAGTCTAAATGCATCTCTATGAGTGTCAAGCTGGCAGCAAATGGATTTTCCTTCTCTAGTTGACAATTTCTGCTCCTGTCCCTCACATTCTTACCAGAAAGATGGTCAGTGAACAGATTATTCTCTCCAGAGGATTTTCTTACAACAGATAACTGTTTAACAGAGAGCCGTGCTGCTAAGTGTGAATTTTAAAACATGCTTCTCCATCATATCTTAGCTAGTACTACTGTCTTGATAATTATAAACTAGCCACATTGTGTTTGATATTGTGGCCCTTTGAAATGATATTTCTATGTTCTTTTAGATGCTATGCCTTGAATAATGGGATGTGCTGTATGACACAGCACAAATTGTGCAGCAACACTTAGACTTAACAGTATCACAGCAAAACCATTGTGTATCAAAGCAGTGAAAGAGTTTGTGTGTTAAGAATCATTATCCCCCAAGTAAGGGGGTTAATAAAAATCTATGTGTTAGATGAAAGTTTGGTATTGTCGGAAGAGTAAAATACAGGAGCAGGAAGATCTGGGCTCTGATCCAAAGACTTTCCCTATGACTGTGTAACCCTATGACAAAATTGCTTGTGATGGGTTGGGAGTTAGAAGGGGCTTCCAGTGAGGTCCTAAACCTTAGTGAAGAGAGCCTTAAAATTGTAAAATATTCACTCATAAAAAGCAAAGAGACATATTATTTTATCCTGACATTGTTTAGAAGAAACAGCTTTATGGGAGAAGTTGTTATATGTAACACACTTTTAAACCTCAGGTGGCTGAGGGAAGTTGGAGAGATTATGAATTGTGATTCAGCTGTCAGAATGAAGGCAGTGGTCTAACCTCTCTTTGAAGACTCCATGGTTTGGGGGAAACATTTTGTCACTCTGGCTGTCAATTTCTTTTTCCATAACATTATGGGTTTGAAATAATCTTATAGGCTCCAAAATCAAAAGACATGTGTTCAAAATTTCAGCTCTGTAACTTACTGCTGCTGCTGCTGCTGCTGCTGCTGCTGCTGCTAAGTCACTTCAGTCGTGTCCGACTCTGTGCGACCCCGTAGGCAGCAGCTTACCAGGCTCCCCAGTCCCTGGGATTCTCCAGGCAAGAATACTGGAGTGGGTTGCCATTTCCTTCTCCTAGGCATGTGATATTAGCAGAGCAGTTAAGACTCTTTCTGTTGACAGATATCAGGAAATCTAACTTTGGCTCAAAAAAAAGAGAGAGAAAGAAAGAAAAGCAAAGCAGAAGAACAGAGTAATGGAATTATGTATTGCTCACGTAGTATGGTAATCTCTAGGAAACATTTGTGAAACCATATCACTAGACCTCCCTTCCTTTGTCCTGATGGCTTGTAGCAGCTATGGCTTTATTTGCCCTCAGGTTCATATATTTGGAAAAAATTTTGATCAACTTGAGTCACATCCTGAATCTATCCCTATAGTTAGGTGGATTCTTTGGGCTGACAGATCATTAGTTCAGTTCAGTTCAGTCGCTCAGTCGTATCTGACTCTTTGCAACCCCATGAATTGCAGCATACCAGGACTCCCTGGCATGGAGTTCATCATCAACTCCCAGAGTTCACTCAGACTCACGTCCGTCGAGTCAGTGATGCCATCCAACCATCTCATCCTCTGTCATCCCCTTTTTCTCCTGCCCCCAATCCCTCCCAGTCTAATACTCTAGCTCTTACTCCCTTGAAATTAATGGAGTTGTGCAACACTTGAAGTTGATTTTTAATTTCTTGAAATGAAATCAATGAACTAGGATGATTTGTTGCATTAACACATTTACTAATTATAACAATCATGCCTTGATTTTATGTCATTGGTAAACAATATTGCTTAACTGTATTTTGAACTGTTTTCATCCATTTTATGGGAAAAAGGGCCATATTCTCTATATCATAGTGAAGTAGAAAGTCTGAACATGTTACTTCTGTATTTCCCTTGCTCTTCAAATTAAAGCATGAGTGCTTTGAAATTTAATTGAGACCACTGGGACAGAGGGTCTTTGCTTTAAGAACGTTAGGTTTCCACATGTGTGCAGTTTAAGTTAATTGCAGTGTAGTATGAAATATGTGTGATGAAAAATTCAGGAGAGAGAAATTTAATTTTCTTTGCCATGTTTCTAGCAAACATTTTCAGTATTATTGTTAAAATAAGCTTAAATTATTTACAGATTTATATTTATTAAGATAGAATACAACAACATGTACTCAATAATATTAAAATGATTGAGTCAATGTATGAACTGATTTCTTTCTTTTAAAATTTAAATTTATTGAGTGTAATTGGTAAATAAAACTGTAAGATACTTAAAGTGTATGTCATGGTGATTTGATGTAGGTATACATTGTGAGAGAATTCTCTTCATTGAGTTAGTTAACACATCCATTAACTCTGATATTTATCTTTTTGCGGGGCTGGGAGAACATTTAAGTTAATAATAATAAAGCTTTATCAACTATAGCCAACATGTTGAACTTAGATCTTCAGACCTTAGTCATAACTGAAAGTTTAAGCCTTTTTATCCTATTTCCCCCACTCTTGAGATAATTTTTTTCTTCTGACACTTTATGAACTCATCTTAGAAAATATTTATGTGCATTGTATGTATATTAAAAAATAACATATTTTTAAATAGCTAATTAGTTTATATAGGTTTTAATTGTAATCACAAGCATTTTATTATAGAGCACTGCCTACATTTAGAACTTCCCTCTTAGAATTTAATTATCAGACTCTTATATGGTAATTATTTAAAGAAAATTATAATATAGCTTGACATCCTTATTTTAATTGTTCTTTGTAACAAGTTACTTAGCTGATCAATTATTGGTGTCTTAATTCTTGCTCAAAATTCCAGTTTCTTTTTAATGTATTTTTTCCCATATGAAATGAAAGCTCATTGTATGATTTTTTAGTATTTAGAAAATTTTAAAAAAAGTAAAAACAAAATTCCTTATTTTTAACACAACCTCTTTCAAGCTTTCAAAATTTATTATTACTCTTATGCATATTTCTATGCAACAAATCGTGTATGATATTTTAACTTCGCCATGTTTACAAAATGGTCTTCATTTATTGTCGTATATTTCTCAAGTTCCTACAAAGTAAGGTGACTGAAGATTCCAGTTTACCTGGAATCTTTCTGTCTTCATCAATGAAGATCTCAAATGCTGGGTAACCTAATGTTGTTCAGTAACTAAGTCATGTCCGACTCTTTGTGACCCCATGAATTGCAGCACAGCAGGCTTCCCTGTCCTTCACTATCTTCTGATAGCCCCTAGCAAACTAGGATCATTGGTCACCCTACTAGGAAGAGAGCAATGAAAAACAATATACTAAAATAACATTGAGTTTAGTGTGGGAATGATAGGATATATTCTAAGGTTTCTATATTTTAAAATCTTCATTTATTACTCTTTTTTTGTGATACTGCATAATTTTTCAGTTGTATTTTTGTAACAATAAACTTTTGTAGTGTCAATATAAAAGAAGTTTATAGATCTGTTTCTTTAGCTTAGACTTTTGAATCATGTCTCACTTCTACAGTTGTAGACAATGATGAGAATGTATCTGACTACAACTCTTTTTTGATGTTTATGATCTCTTCAAGATAAAGTCATATGATTTGATATTGATGAGATAAAGACTGTAAATTTGTTAGATCTCAAATACATGCTGCTAAGTTGTTTTCTAAAAATGTTAACACTTTATATTTCCATTTATATTTCTCAGCTAAACACTAAATTTATTCATCTAGAATAATTTTCCTAAAGTTTATGGATCAAACAATATTCACCCTGGTTTCCTGAAAAATAACTCTTCAGTTCAGTAGCTCAGTCGTGTCCGACTCTCTGCGACCTCATGCTGTGACTCTCTGGCCCTGCAGCATGCCAGGCTTCCCTGTCCATCAACAACTCCTGGAGCTTACTCAAACTCATGTGTATTGAGTTGGTGATGCCATCCAACCATGTCATCCTCTGTCATCCCCTTCTTCTCCTGCCTTCTATCTTTCCCAGAGTCTTTTCCAATGAGTCAGTTCTTTGCATCAGGTGGCCAGAGTATTGGAGTGTCAGCTTCAGCATCAGTCCTTCCAATAAAGATTCAGGACTGAGTTCCTTTAGGAAGGACTGGTTGGATCTCCTTGCTGTCCAAGGGATGGACAATAAAAGGAACCATGCTTCCACTGCCATATGAGTGTTTTAGTTAAATGTAACAATTTTGTTAAGACCTCAAAATCTTTGTCTCCTTAGGCTCTAAAAATGGATTTCCATTTGGAATTTTAACAGGTAGTTGCATTGGAAAAATCCTCAAAGTTAGAAGAGCTGATAACACTATTAGGATTTAGAAACTCTTTATGTTACTTCAGGAGATGATACATGAATGAATGACAGTAGTAACTTGTTTCCTTTGTAACTGGAGGCTTTGTTAGTCAAGGTCTTGAACACATATTCACATAGGAACTCCTTTTTGAAAACTTCTGATACCAGATTTTCAAAAAATGTTTAAAACTTGGCTGAGGATTGTTTAATACTATGAGTTAAACTGTAGGATGAAGATTCTGATAGAGTTTCATTTTCCCAGGAGAGAGAAAACTCTAGCTTAATGAAAAATATATACAGTCTAATTAACTCCGTTGTGATCAAATACAGGTATTGTCCTTTGGCTCAAAGTAGCCTAGAAAAAATAATTTATTAAGATGTTCTTTAACACAGTTCTTTATCACAGAAAAATAACTTTTAGCTATATTGTAGATATAATTAAATTTTAGACTTATTAACAATTTGCCTATAATATTTTCCTGTATATATATGTTTCATCTCTTATTGAACTATGATAAATATTGCCAAGTAGCTTTTAATTTTCATAAATCAAATATTTAATCAAACTTGAAAATGCAGAACCAAAATAGTTTTACTAGTATTTAAACACTTAGGACAGGATAGGGACATATTTACTTTGGCTTAATAATTTTCTGCTAGCAAGTAGGTGTTTAATATTACATAACTATCACAACTTTTTGCCTCTAATGTTCAGAATGCACTTTAACTCTAAGTTAAAATTAATTCATGAGAATGTGAGGCCAGGACAAAGTTGTACTAAAAAATAAAAATTTCATGAGTTAAACTTACAAATGTGTTGCCTTTATTCTTTCATAAAGTAGAACCACAATATACCTTATTTCAAAACAAGCTCTCTTTTCTCGTAATGACTGATAGTAGGAGCATATGATAAAGCAAGTGAAGGGGAACCAAAAGATGCAATAGAACTGAAGAAATATACATTATGTTCATATTTAAAATGAATTTCCATGTAGATATCAGAGTTGTACTATCTTCTGAGTAGCACCAATACAAATAAATAGGATATGAAAAGCCTTTGCATAATAGTGAACATGTCAGTTGTTGAAATTGCATAAAAACATTAGAAGTTTCCTGATTTAGTTGGTAATAAATATAGTTATATTTATTAAGCATTCAAAGTTTTTGAAAAATATCATCAAGTCACCAAATGAATGAAAGACATACTGAAGAAAAGAGGAAACTTTTTGAGACTTTGCCATGTTCCAGTGAATGCTTGGTCAGTAAATTTACTCAAAAATTCTATGAAGTAAAAAAATAAAGTAAGTTTGGTCAAAAGTGAAAATGTTCAGTTAAGCAGATGGAGATTATTCAAGATAATCTCTCCATCTCAAGCAGCTTAGTTTAATAACATTTCTAAAGTCTCCTTTGTAATATAACATTCTCAGCTTTCAGGGAATAGAACCTAGATATCTTTGGGAGGAAATGACAGCCTATCAAAAAGATACAAATCAACCATCATTAGTATCATCACTATATATTTGTGTTCATTTTTTTTAATGTTAACTAAAGTGAACACTTTATAAGATAATTCCTTCAAAAAGAATAAAGCTTGTGAGTTCCCAAATTACTTCATTAATGTTTCCAGCCATTACTTAGAGACCCATAATCTTTTGAACCTTTAAATGTTTTTAATGTAGTATGGTATTATATAACTAAATAGCAGTCTAACACAAATGGTCTCACTGAATTCTCTTTTTTGCCTACTTCTGTCTAAATTTATGGAGAAGGCAATGGCACCCCACTCCAGTACTCTTGCCTGGAAAAATCCCATGGACAGAGGAGCCTGGTAGGCTGCAGTCCATGGGGTCGCTAAGAGTCGGCATGACTGAGCAGCTTCACTTTCACTTTTCACTTTCATGCATTGGAGAAGGAAATGGCAACCCACTCCAGTGTTCTTGCCTGGAGAATCCCAGGGACGGGGGAGCCTGATGGGCTGCCGTCTATGGGGTCGCACAGAGTCGGACATGACTGAAGCGACTTAGCAGCAGCATCTAAATTTATTTATCCAGGGCAGGATTAAATTTATTAAATTCTCCAAGCCAGGCTTCAACAGTACCTGAACCATGAAATTTCAGATGTTCAACCTGGATTTAGAAAGGGCAGAGGAACCAGAGATCAAATTGCCAACATCCATTGGATCACCACAAAACCAAGAGAGTTGCAGAAAAACATCTACTTCTGCTTTATTGACTATGCCAAAGTCCTTTACTGTGTGGATCAAAAAAAAAAAAAAGGTGGAAAATTCTGAAAGAGATGGGAATACCAGATCACCTTACCTACCTCCTGAGAAACCTGTATGCACATCAAGAAAAAACAGGTAGAACTTGATATGGAAAAACAAGCTGATTTCAAATCAGGAAAGGACTAAGTCAAGGCTATATATTGTCACCCTGCTTATTTAACTTATATGCAGAGTACATCATGAGAAATGCCAGGCTGGATGAAGCACAAGCTGGAATCAAGATCACCGGGAGAAACATCTATAACCTCAGATACAGAGATAACACCACACTTATGGCAGAAAGTGAAGAACTAAAGAGCCTCTTGATGAAAGTGAAAGAGAAGAGTGAACAAGTTGGCTTAAAGCTCAATATTCAGAAGATGAAGATCATGGCATCCAGTCCCATCATTTCATGGCAAATAGATGGGGAAACAATGGAAACAGTGACAGACTTTATTTTGGGGGCTCCAAAATCACTGCAGATGGTGATTGCAACCATGAAATTAAAATATACTTGCTCCTAGGAAGAAAAACCATGACCAACCTAGACAGCATATTAAAAAGCAGAGACATTACTTTGCCAACAAAGATCCATCTAGTCAAAGCTATGGTTTTTCCAGTAGTCATTTATGGATGTGAGAGCTGGAAAATAAAGAAAGGTGAGTGCCAAAGAATTGATGCTTTTGAACTGTGTTGTTAGAGAAGACTCTTGAGAGTCCCTTGGACTGCAAGGAGATCCAACCAGTCCATCCTAAAGGAAATCAGTCCTGAATATTCATTGGAAGGACTGATATTGAAGCTGAAACTCCAATACTTGGGCCACCTGAATGGAAGAACTGACTCATTGGAAAAGACCCTGATGCTGGGGAAGATTGAAGGCAGGAGGAAAAGGGGACAACAGGGGATAAGGTGGTTGGATGGCATCATCTATGGACGTGAATTTGAGCAAGCTCCTCCAGTTGGTGATGGACAGGGAAGCCTGCTATGCTGCTGTCCATGGGGGTGCAAAGAGTCAGACACGACTGAGCAATTGAACTAACTGAACTGGTCTAAATTTAAGAAATATACAGAGTATGGTTAAGTTTTATACATTCAGTTTCCATGGCTCTGGTCACACAATTACCAAAATCATTTTATCTGGGGAAAACTTGCATACATTTGTGAAATTACCCTTTTTTCTAACCTCTTTTCCCTATTTTGACCAGTACCATCATGCTCATCAACCTTTATGTATGGAAAGATTTATCTGGACATGATTTATAGTAGTGTTAAGAGGGAAAAAAAAAACTTAAAAAACATTTTTAAAAGTTAAAGATAAATAGCTGTGTCTTCTCAAAGCAATTATGCTAATATATGTCAGTAATCTCCAATTTAGTATGTGATATTTCTGTAACTATAAAGTTAATCATAGACTTTTTTTGTACTTGGAGCCTAAATTGATATCTTCAGCAACTAGTGAATGAGAGAAATACTACAAGTTTAATTTTTCAAGGCTTTTTGCAATTATGAAATCTGAAAAGCTCTAAAAACTAAAAGATAATTCTTAACTTACTTAGAACCATTCAGAATGAAAACTAAATGTGAATGATGAAGTGTCTTTTTTGTTTGTTTTCTCTTATGCCTTTTCATCACATATATTGTGGCTATTGACACCTTTCCTATAGAAATATGTATATGCTTCGTTTTTGCATTCTGATGAAAGCCCTCGTGGTAATTTTTAAATTAGTTTATTTATTTTACTTGGAGACCAATTACTTTACAATATTGTGGTGGTTTTTGCCATACATTCACATTTTGCCATGAATGTGCATGTGTTCCCCATCTTGAACACTCCTCCCACCTCCCTCCTCATCCCATCCCTTAGGGTCTTCCCAGTGCACCAGCCCTAAGCACCCTGTCTCATGCATGGGACCTGGACTGGCAATCTATTTCACATATGATAGCATACATATTTCAATGCTATCCTCTCAAATCATCCCACCCTCGCCTTCTCCCACCAAGTCCAAAAGTCTGTTCTTTACATCTGTGTCTCTTTTGCTGTCTCACATATAGTCATTGTTACCATCTTTCTAAATTCCATATATATGTGTTAGTATACTGTATTGGTGGTTTTCTTTCTGACTTACTTCATTCTGTGTGATAGATGCCAGTTTCATCCACCTCGTTAGAACTGATTCAAATAGATTCGTTTTAATAGCTGAGTAATGGAAATAGATGGGGAAACAGTGGAAAGAGTGTCAGACTTTATTTTTGGGGCTCCAAAATCACTGCAAATGGTGATTGCAGCCATGAAATTAAAAGACGCTTACTCCTTGGAAGGAAAGTTATGACCACCAACCTAAACATCATATTGAAAAGCAGAGACATTAGTTTGCCAACAAAGGTCTGTCTAGTCAAGGCTATGACTTTCCAGTGGTCATGTATGGATGCGAGAGTTAGACTGTGAAGAAGGCTGAGTGCCGAAGAATTGATGCTTTCGAACTGTGGTGTTGGAGAACTCTTGAGAGTCCCTTGGACTGCAAGGAGATCCAACCAGTCCATTCTAAAGGAGATCAGCCCTGGGATTTCTTTGGAAGGAATGATGCTAAAGCTGAAACTCCAGTACTTTGGCCACCTCATGCGAAGAGTTGACTCATTGGAAAAGACTCTGTTGCTGGGAGGGATTGGGGGCAGGAGGAAAAGGGGATGACAGAGGATGAGATGGCTGGATGGCATCACCAACTCGATGGACATGAATTTGAGTGAACTCCAGGAGTTGGTGATGGACAGGGAGGCCTGGTGTGCTGCGATTCATGGGGTCACAAACAGTTGGACACGACTGAGCAACTGATCTGATCTGAATATTCCATTGTGTATATGTACCACAGCTTTCTTATCCATTCATCTGCAGATGGACATCTAGGTTGCTTCCATGTCCTGGCTATTGTAAAAAGTGCTGCAATGAACATTGGGGTAAACATGTCTCTTTCAATTCTGGTTTCCTTGGTGTGTATGCCCAGCTGTGGGATTACTGGATTGTATGTCAGTTCTGTTTCCAGTTTTTTAAGGAGTCTCCACACTGTTTTCCATAGTGGCTGTACTAGTACTAGTTTACATTCCCACCAACAGGGTAAGATGGTCTCTTAAGACTTTCTATTTCTTCCTGGTTCAGTTTTGGAAAGTTATACTTTTCTAAGAATTTGTCCATATCTCCCAAGTTGACCATTTTATTGGCATATTGTTGCTGATAGTAGTCTCTTATGATCCTTTGTATTTCTGTGTTGTCCATTGTGACTTCTCCGTTTTCATTTCTAATTTTGTTGCTTTGATTTTTCTCCCTTTTTTTCTTCATGAGTCTGGCTAATGGTATGTCTATTTTATTTATCTTCTCAAAATACCAGCTTTTAGCTTTGTTGATTTTTGCTGTGGTCGTCTTTGTTTCTTTTTCATTTATTTCTCACCTAATTTTTGTGATTTCTTTCCTTCTGCTAACCCTGGGGTTCTTCATTTCTTTCTTTTTTTTTTTTTTCTAGTTGCTTTAGGTATAGAGTTAGGTTATTTATTTTATTTTTCTCCTGTTTCTTGAGGTAAGCTTGTATTGCTGTGAACCTTCCCTTTAGCACTGCTTTTACTGAATCCCATAGGTTTTGGGTTCTTGTGTTTTCATTTTCATTCATTTCTATGCATATATTTATTTCTTTTTTAATTTCTTCTGTGATTTGTTGGTTATTCAGAAACATGTGGTTTAGCCTCCATATGTTTGTGTTTTTAATAGTTTTTTTCTTTTTTTCCTGTAGTTGACATGTAATCTTACTGCATTGTGATCAGAAAAGATGCTTGAAATGATTTCAATTTTTTTGAATTTACCAAGACTAGATCTATGGCCCAGAATGTGATCTATCCTGGAGAAGGTTCTGTGTGCACTGAGAAAAAGGTGAAATTCATTGTTTTGGGATGAAATGTCCTGTAAATATCAATTAGGTCTAACTGGTCCATTGTATTATTTAAAGTTTATGTTTCCTGCTAATTTTATGTTTAGCTGATCTATTCATCGGTGTGAGTGGGGTATTAAAGTCTCCCACTATTATTGTGTTCCTATTAATTTCCCCTTTCATACTTGTTAGCATTTGCCTTACATATTGCAGTGCTCCTATGTTGGGTGCATATATATTTACAATTGTTGTATCTTCTTCTTGGATTGATGCTTTGATCATTGTGTAGTGTCCTTCTTTGTCTCTTTTCACGGCCTTTTATTTCAAAGCCTATTTTACCTAATATGAGTATTGCTACTCTTGCTTTATTTTGGTCTCTGTTTGTGTGAAATGTCTTTTTCCAGCTCTTCACTTTCAGTCTGTATGTGTCCCTTGTTTTGAGATGGGTCTCTTTTAAACAGTATGTATAGAGGCCTTGTTTTCGTATTCATTCAGCCAGTCTTTGTTTTTTGGTTGGGGCATTCAATCCATTTACATTTAAGGTAATTATTGATTAGTATGATCCCATTGCCATTTACTTTGTTGTTTTGGGTTCAAGTTTATAAACCTTTTCTGTGTTTCCTGTCTAGAGAAGATCTTTAGTATTTGTTGAAGAGCTGGTTTGGTGGTGCTGAATTCTCTCAGCTTTTGCTTGTCTTTAAAGCTTTTGATTTCTCTTTCATATTTGAATGAGATCCTTGCTGGGTACAGTAATCTGGGTTGTAGGTTTTTCTCTTTCATTACTTTATATGTCCTGCCATTCCCTTCTGGCCTGAAGAGTTTCTATTGAAAGATCAGCTGTTATCCTTATGGGAATCTGCTTGTGTGTTATTTGTTGTTTTTCCCTTGCTGCTCTTAATATTTGTTCTTTGTATTTGATCTTTGTTAATTTGATTAATATGTGTCTTGGGCTGTTTCGCCTTGGGCTTATCCTGTTTAGGACTCTCTGGGTTTCTTGGACTTGGGTGGCTATTTCTTCCTTATTTTAGGGAAGTTTTCAACTATTATCTCCTCAAGTATTTTCTCATGGCCTTTCTTTTTGTCTTCTTCTGGAACTCCTATGATTTAAATGTTTGGGTGTTTGACATTGTCCCAGAGGTCTCTGAGGTTATACTCATTTCTTTTAATTATTTTTTTTTCCTTTTTCCTCTCTGCTTCATTTATTTCCACCATTCTATCTTCCACCTCACTTATCATATCTTCTGCCTCAGTTATTCTACTATTGGTTCCCTCCAGAGTGCTTTTGATCTCGTTTATTGCATTAATCATTATATATTGACTCTTTTTTATTTCTTCTAGGTCCTTGTTAAACTTTTCTTGCATCTTCTCAACCCGTGTCTCCAGACTATTTATCTGCAACTCCATTTTGTTTTCAAGATTTTGAATCATTTTTACTATCATTATTTTGAATTCTTTTTCAGGTAGACTCCCTATCTCCTCCTCTTTTGTTTGGTTTGGTGGGCATTTATCATGTTCCTTTACCTGCTGAATATTTCTCTGCCTTTTCATCTTATTTAGATTGCTATGTTTGAGGTGGTCTTTCTGTATACTAAAAGTTTTTGGTTCCTCTTTACTGTGGGGTATCTCCCTGTGGGTGGAATTGGACAGGTGGCTTGTCAAGGTTTCCTGGTTAGGGAAGCTTGCATAGGTGTACTGGTGGGTGGAGCTGGATTTCTTCTCTCTGGAGTGCAATGAAGTGTCTAGTAGTGAGTTTTGAGGTGTCTGTGGGTTTGGTGTGACTTTTGGCCACCTGTATTTTAATGCTCAAGATTATGTTCCTGCATTGGAGAATTAGCTTGGTATGTCTTTCTCTGAAACTTGTTGGCTCTTGTGTAGAGCTTGGTTTCAGTGTAGAGACTTTTGGATATGCTCTTATCAATTAATGTTCCCTGGAGTCAGGAGTTTTCTGGTGTTCTCAAGTTTTGGATTTAAGCCTCCTCCCTCTGGCTTTCAGTCTTATTCTTACAGTAGCCTCAAGACTTCTCCATCCATACAGTATTGATAATAAAGCATCTAGGTTAATGATAAATAGATTTTCCACAGTGAGGGACACCCAGAGAAGTTCACAGAATTACATGGAGACGAGAAGAGGGAGGTGGGAGATAGAGGTGACCAGGAGGAGAAGAGGGGGAGTCAAAAGGGGAGAGAGCAACCTAGCCAGTAATAAGTTACCTTAAGTGTTCTCCACAATCTGGAACACTCAAGGAGATTCACAGAGTTTAGTAGAGGAGAGAAGCGGGAGGGACGAGATAGAGGTGAACTGGAGGAGAAAAGGGAGTGTCAAAAGGAGAGAGAGCCAGTAATCACATTCCTAAGTAAAAATGGGTACTGGAGATTGGATTCATAAAGGTATACAAAATTGATAACAAATACCAAAACACAAAGATTAAAAATCTAGAGTAGAGGTTAGACTCCCAAAAATACAATATTTTAAAAACAAAACAAAATAGCAAAAAATATTATTATGTGTATATACATATATATATATATAATTTTCTTTAAAAATAGGGTCTTTTGGGGCAAGGTAATCATAGGTTTTAAAAATGAAAATTAAAGGAGTAATAAAGAACTTAAGAATAAGAAAAACTTTAAAAATAAAAAATTATAAGCGTGCAGCAGCCCACGTCTCCCTGTTCAGACCCTGCTCGCTGCTGGCAGACAGAGCGTCAGGGCTACTTTTCCACTGGGAATTGCAGTTAGGCGCATAGTCTGTGTGTTTTTTTTCTTTTTTTTCCTCCTGTTAGTTTGCCCTCTGAGATTCCAAAACTCCCAGCTGATTGGCTGGTGAGAGGGTTTCCTGCTGTTTGGAAACTTCTCTTCCTTTATGGCTTCCTCCCCAGGATGGGTCTCTGTCCCTAACTGTTTGTCTCTCTTTTTGTCTTTCATATTTTGCCCTAGCTCCTTTCAAAGAGAATGGGCTGCCTTCTGGGTGGCTGTTGTCCTCTGCCAGTGTTCAGAAGTTGTTTTGTGGAATTTGTTCAGCGTTCAAATGATCTATCAATGAATTTGTGGAGGAGAAAGTGTTCTTTACCTTTGCCATCTTGTATTTTTTTTTTTTATAAAATAATGTTATATGCACAATATTGCCTTTCCAAATCCCTAAATATTCTGAATATTTAGATATAGCACATTCAGAGATTGCTGATAAAGATTTATGGACCTGTATTTTTTAAAAAATGAAAATAAACTGCATTCTTTCATAGATGGCAAAAAAAAAAAAAGTCTTTTCTTTAAGTTTGTGACCTCAGATCACAAGTGCATCTGTATCCCTATGTGAGTGGTACTATAGTTTCTTAGAATTCTTTGTATGGAAGTAGATGCAATTCGTAGAGGGAACTTCATTTTCTCATCACTGACACTGCTACCCTAGCTACATGAGAACTCACAGTCTGTTGAATTTCTGGGGCAGAATTTAAACTGTCTTCAAGCTTACTTAAGGCCACTCTCTGATCTCATCGCACACTTTTTCTGCTGTCTTTCCCTCCCCCACCAGCAAGCAAGTATGTGGATATGCACACACTTGGGAATCCTGTTTCTCCCTTTCTATGCCTTCCTTCCTAGCAGGAGGCAAACATGCTGGACTTCCTCTTCTACTACATAGGACACTCTCACTTCTCTAAATACCATGTGTCCCCTTCTGTTTTCTCCCCTTTAGAGCAAAGCTGCCAAGTAAGCTGTCCAAACTCACACTCTCCTCCATTTTCTTTTCTCTTTTCAACCTTCTCCTATCCACTGGAATTTCTGTTACCAGGATTACTTTAATCTCCATTGTGACAATTCAGTAGTCAGTTCTCTGTCCCCACGTTATAATTTGATCCAATGAATTTGTTACCCAATTTTGAAAGTATTTTTCTATTTTGCTTCCAGTTTCAGTACCTTCTTTTTTTTTAACTTTATGCCTACCTCAAGGCTCTTTCACCTGTATCTCTTTCGGATCTCTAAAGGATTTAGTAGCCCAGTGTTTGAGTAGTTTGTCTCTTCTCTGCACTAATTGCACGTGATTCTATCTATCCCATGGTTTCCAAATTTGTAAATTTGCCACAGTGTCTTTGCTGTGCCCAGACTGTCTTATTTGTTGTCTGACTTCAAGGGAATGGCTAACAAGAATTCCAAACTCAATATTTCCAGAACAAGAACTGTTTATTTTCCTTTACAAACATGTTCCTTTCCTATGTTTAAAATAATTTTTAACATCAGTAAATTACATCATTCATCAAAATGCTTAATCCTTAACCTTAAGAGTCATTCTTGAAAGATAATTTTTCTTATATTCTCACTCACTTAATCAGTAAATGTTGTTGATGCCATCGTCAAAACAGTTCTGTCCAATTCTCTGACTTTTCACCATGATTCTTGCTACTGTCCTAGTCGAAGTTACTGTGGTATCTCCCTTATATTATGCCCAAAGCCCCTATTTACTTTCCATCTTTTGTCTTTTTTAGCCATAGCAAACATGAACTTTTCAAAATGCGAATTAGTTCATACCTCCTTTATCAAAACCTTCAAATACCTTCTCATCACATTCAAGTAAAAAGAAAATTCTTACACCAAGTAGAATTTAAAACATGTATTCAAATACGTGTATGTGCATATTCATAGCAGCTTCAGTCTCAAAATCCAAAAAGGAACTCAAATGTCCATCAACAAATGAATGATTAGCAAATCATGATATGTACATACAATAGATTATTAGTCAGTCATTAAAAAGGAAGTGCTGATTGATGCTACAACATCAGTGATCCTGGAAAACATTATGCCAAGTGAAAGAAGCCATCACAAAAGACATGTTGTATGATTCTGTTTATATGAATTATCCTGAATATATAAATCCACAGTTATGGATAACAAGGCTTCTAGTGGGGTCATGAAGAGTCGGACATGACTGAGCGACTTCACTTTCACTTTTCATTTTCATGCATTGGAGAAGGAAATGGCAACCCACTCTAGTGTTCTTGCCTGGAGAATCCCAGGGATGGTGGGCTGCCGTCTATGGGGTCGCACAGAGTTGGACACGACTGAAGTGACTTAGCAGCAGCAGTTAGCTCTTCAACCTCATCCCTCCATTTATATCCCCTCTTCTAGTCACATTGGTCCCTGCTTATTCCTAGTTTCTTAGCATATGCTTACTCAGTTTATTTGTGACTACTTTTTCTTTTTTCCTCTAGTTGAACATCTCTTAATTCAATCTTGAAATGGTTTGTTCTGTAATCTTCTTAAAATATCACTTCCTTACAGAATATTTCCTCTATAAGTGTTCATCCAAAATTTCCATGGGATAATAATTTCCATAGGATAATAGATGTCTAAATCCAAATCTCCAAAACATCTTCCCAAACCAATGTAGATTGTAAGCAGCATAAGTACCCACACAAAAGAAATCTCTGATGTAACTAATATTCAGGAAGTATAAGAAACTTGGAATTATCTGAGGGTAAGGAAATAAATTCCTATCAATAACAGAGTTGGCTCTCACACTGAATCAGGGAGACAGACAGAGACTATGAACCAAGAGAGAGGCAGTGGAGGCCAAGCAGTGGCTGGCCACAGATAAAATAACTCCTACAAAGAAGATACTGAAAATAAGTCCAAGGAAATTCTGAGAACAGTTCTAAGAGTAGGTGAGGAGAAAGAAAGATACTTGAAATTTTGTAGAAGTAAATGTGAGATTCTTAGGAAGAAACCATTTCTGAGCAAGAAGGGGCATATTAGAAGAGTGTGGAACATTCCTTGGAGGCTCTGTACTTAACAGGAAAAAGGAATCAAAGAGTTGAATTTAAGGGAAAAAGCTACAGAAACAGAAGTGTATCACTGTTTCAGAAAGAACCCTACTGTATTAACAGATAACCCTCAATAAAGAAATTTATTTTCACTTTAACTGTACAACACCCTGTTCATGAACATAGAAATATGTAAAACCCCAAAGTTCTCTTTGTCTCTCCCCAGCTATTGTTTGCTTAGAAAAAAAAGTTATTTCAAAATGAACAGAAAATTATTGACAAAATTTATATCAATCAGTAGATTGTAAAAGGAACAGAGATATTGAGTATCAAAATAATTTAACCAATGAAAATTCTCTCCCTCAAACTCTCACACAAAAGAAAAACCAAGAACCAGAGGAAAACTTATACAAAACACCAAAAATTTTATTAAATGTCTTTAAAAAACCACTTCCACATATGAAAACATAAGTTTTGAATGAGTGACTCTCAAAAATATAAATGAACAAAATATGAAAGGATGTGAAATGAGAGTTGAGTAGATCAGAAATGAAAGAGAAGGAGAAATAAACCTCAGTAATAATGATTCAACTGAGAGGTGCCAAGAAAGAATAGATTCTCATAGGCATTTTTTTAACAAGTGGAATTGATGAAGCAATGAGGGCCAAAAAAGCAAAAACAAAGTGAAAAACTAATTAGAGAAAAAATGATAGATATATATACAAAGATACAGATTTCTTAAAGTTGGAATCCTTAAAGAAGAGAACTCAAACATAGGAACAGAAAGAAAAAATAAAGTAAGGCTTAAGAGAGTTTTACAGAAATAAATATATTCAGTTATATATTGAAAGGGCACATTTCATTAACTGTTAAATACACCATAAAAAAACTTTTAGCCTTTACAGATATGTTTTAAAAGTCCTCTGGGTTTCCAAGTGAAAAGACCCAGTTCTTTCCAAAAGAAAGAGAAACCATGTTGGCATCAGAATTCTCCACAACAATTTTCAATACGATTACAATGGAACTCTGCTTTCAAAAAAAAAAAAAAAAAAATACAAAGGAAAGACTGTGTGAACCAAGCTTTCTTTCACATGTCAAAGTTATTAAAAAATAGTATTAAACTTAAAAGAACTTAGAGAATTCTATACTCACTAGGGGCTGAGCTTTTTCCAACTTAGTGGTTATTAGTTAAACTTTAACAAAAGGATATATGGTAAACATTGAATATATTTAATTGTAGACCTAAGACTTAAAACAAAGATATGAAAAAGGATAGAATAATAGTAGGTAAATATGGTCTAGCTAATCAGGAATTTTGCAACTGCAAATAAATGTAGGATAAAGAAGGTGAAAATGGAAAATATATTAATTTTCATAAATCTGATAGATATGAGTCAAATGATAACTTTCAAATCTTAATTCAATTCAATTCAGTTCAGCCGCTCAATTTTGTCCAACTCTTTGCAACCCCATGGACTGCAGTATGCCAGGCTTCCCTGTCTGTCTAATTAACTAATTAGCTAATCTTAAATAGTTGCCTAAATAAAGAAAAAAGTGGACTAAGAGCATCATTAATGTTTAACCCTATCTCTCAAGGAGGTCACATTTTTTTTTCAAGGAAAGTTATTGCATATAATAAATTCATGATTTCTGTTATAGCTAATCTCTGAAAAAGTTTCTTAAAGCAACATTTAAAAAAGACACTATCTAGAGGCCAGGAAGGAATTTTTGCATAAAAAATAATGAAAATTCTGTTTTGAATTTAGAAATATGTTGAAATTCTGGGCAAGAAATCATATACTGTATTTATAAGTCTACTGTTTGTTGGTTAAATTTTACAGAAATATAAATATGTCTTTGCAAATGAAGTAGTGGCCTTTGAAATATCCCTTAGTTAAATTCCTATTTTATTTGGAATAAGCCAAAATAGCTTTCTTTCCCTTCCTTCCTCCTTATCTCCCTTCCTTCCTTCCTTTTCTTCTGAAAATGAATATTTTTAAAACCATTTTTGCAAATTGTATGTGTGTGTTGGTTTTAATTTTTGAATTTTATTTTTTTCTGTTTTTGTCATTTGTATGTTTTGGTGGTGTTGGCGATAGCAGTGGTGTTGAGATTTCATGTAAATCTTCTACTTCCAAATGCATTTTGAAACACAGTGTGTAGTAATTTTCCTTTTGTGTTCCTTTTCATCAGCTATAGCTGACTGTTTTTCAACATTTTTGCTTAATGAAGTAAAAAAAACAATATAAATGAAATTTCTCCTTGCAAATGAATCTCATCCTTGCAAATGAATCTCATCCAGCTGCATTCGACTATGAAAGAGCTCTCAGGAAAGACTACGCATTAATTTTCATTTGAGTAATATTTTGCAAAGAGGTTCATGGGCCTTAATGGCCTTCAGATCACCATATGCTGCCATCACAAAATATCAGGTCCATAGAGAAATGATCCTCTGTGTTTTTTAGGAAGTTGAAAAAATACCACTAAGTCAACTCATAATTCCACTTCCTAAATCAAGTACTTCTGTGATTTGATGGCAAAAAAATAGAAATGTTTTTAATTCTTTGTACAGCATCTAGTAGAATTGGCAATAGATGAATAGAAGAATGTCTGGATGTGAGTGAACTGAAGGAATGTTTTGAATGAACTAAATGACCTTTCCTACTACAGAAGAAAATAATATGTAACTGTTAGGCAGAATGACGTCTTAGTTTACCGTCATCACCCTAGTTTAAGGGTTGCTTTGCATGGGGAGGAAAAATAATCAGGAACTGGTGACAGGCTAGACAGAAGGATGTTAAACACCAAGAACTTCATTACTAAGGACTGATCTTCAATAAGTAGGGTACAGTCATTCCTCTTATAATGTTTCTTGTATGAAGCATAAAGCCATGCCTGGATAGAAGGAAAAGTCTCTTCCAGGAGAAAAAAGTCTATCTTTGTTCTCTTTAATACATGATGTTTGTATAATTATTTTGCTATTTCATTCTTCTTCGTCAGGAAGAAATCAGTAGTTTGCATTATATCTTTTAATTTTTGTAACATAAGGAAGTGAATTCTGTTTGACCTCCTCTCCCACAGTATCTGCATTTGGTTCTTTTTTTCTTACCATCATGAGTTGGAGAACTTGGTTTCTATGCTTCTGTTTACAATTATTTCTGGAAAATAGGTGCTCTGTTCTCACTTCTGAAAAGTGAAAGTCACTCCATCGTGTCCTACTCTTTGCAACCCCATGAGTCCATGGAATTCTCCAGGCCAGAATACTGGAGTGGGTAGCTGTTCCCTTCTCCAGCAGATCTTCCCAACCTAGGGATCGAACCAGGGTCTCCTGCATTGAAGGCAGATTTTTTAACAGCTGAGCCACCAGAGAAGCACTCTCACTTCTGAGATTCTGTTAATTGTCTTGTGCTAAAATTTACTCTTGTGATGGGACAAACAAAGCCTTTGTAGTCATTCCCTGCATTCAACATGGTGCCCTGGAAATCTGTGAGACTCTCCTTCATTGCTACAATCTCTCATTCCAACTATTATACCTCTAGTTTTGGCTGGTTCTCCCTGTTCATTCCTCTGAATGCCTTCTTTCTAGTTTAGAAAATATTAAAAAGAATTATCAGTCCTATCAGCTAACCTTCTTTCCACTTTTTTGAGGAGGAGAAAAGGGAGTTTTAATAGTTCCCTAGTGAAACATATGATTTATCTTAATTCCTTTCTTTTTTTTTTTTTTTTGCAAAGAAATAGAGGAAAACAACAAATGGCAAAGACTAGAGATCTTTTCAAATTAGAGATACCAAGGGAACATTTCATGCAAAGATGGGCTTGATAAAAGACAGAAATTGTATGGACCTAACAGAAGCAGAAGATATTAAAAAGAGGTGGCAAGAATATACAGAAGAACTGTACAAAAATATCTTCATGACCCAGATAATCACAGTGGTGTAAACACTCACCTAGAGCCAAACATCCTGGAATGTGAAGTCAAGTGGGCCTTAGGAAGCATCACAATGAACAAAGCTGGTAGAGGTGATGGAATTCCAGTTGAGCTATTTCAAATCCTGAAAGATGATGCTGTGAAAGTGCTGTGCTCAATATGCCAGCAAATTTGGAAAACTCAGCAATGGCCAAGGACTGGAAAAGCTCAGTTTTCATTCCAATCCCAAAGAAAGGCGATGCTAAAGAAAGCTCAAACTACCACACAATTGCACTCATCTCACACACTAGCAAAGTAATGCTCAAAATTCTCCAAGGCAGGCTTCAGCAATATGCGAACCGTGAACTTCAGATGTTCAAGCTGGATTTAGAAAGGGCAGAAGAACCAGAGATCAAATTGCCAACATCTGCTGGATCATGGAAAAGGCAAGAGAGTTCCAGAAAAACATCTATTTCTGCTTTAGTGACTATGCCAAAGCCTTTGACTGTGTGGATCACAATAAACTGTGGAAAATTCTGAAAGAGATGGGCATACCAGACCACCTGACCTGCCTCTTGAGAAACCTATATGCAGGTCAGGAAGCAACAGTTAGAACTGGACATGAAACCACAGACTGGTTCCAAATAGGAAAAGGAGTACGTCAAGGCTGTATATTGTCACCCTGCTTATTTAACTTCTGTGGAGAGTACATCATGAGAAATGCTGGGCTGGAAGAACCACAAGCTGGAATCAAGATTGCTGGGAGAAATATCAATAACCTCAGATATGCAGATGACACCACCCTTATGGCAGAAGGTGAAGAGGAACTAAGAAGCCTCTTGATGAAAGTGAAAGAGGAGAGTGAAAAAGTTGGCTTAAAGCTCAACATTCAGAAAACGAAGATCATGGCATCTGGTCCCATCACTTCATGGCAAATAGATGGGGAAATAGTTGAAACAGTGTCAGACTTTATTTTGGGGGGCTCCAAAATCACTGCAGATGGTGATTGCAGCCATGAAATTAAAAGACGCTTACTCCTTGGAAGGAAAGTTATGACCAACCTAGATAGCATATTCAAAAGCAAACCATTCAAAATCCAACCAGTCCATCCTAAAAGAGACCAGTCCTGGGTGTTCATTGGAAGGAATGATACTGAGGCTGAAACTCCAGTACTTTGGCCACCTCATGCAAAGGGTTGACTCATTGGGAAAGACCCTCATACTCGAAGGGATTGGGAGCAAGAGGAGAAGGGGACAACAGAGGATGAGATGGCTGGATGGCATCACTGACTCAACGGACATGAGTCTGAGTGAACTCCGGGAGTTGGTGATGGACAGGGAGGTGGTAATGGACAGGGAGGCCTGGCATGCTCTGATTCATGGGGTCACAAAGAATCCGACACGACTGAGTGAACTGAACTGAACTGAAGCCAATTAGAACATCACTTTTTTGCTTTTTCCTGTTTGTCTTCTCTTCATCTGTCCTTCCAACCCAAGAGAGGCAGAAGTGTTCTTTTAATCAAAACTATAGATTCACATACATCCTCTTATGCAGACACATATACATATATTACTTAGCATTATTCTCATACTGTATACTTAAGATCTCTATTCATACTTTGATCATCTACGCAAAAGTAAGACAAATGAAAATATCTGGAAAAAAAAATGATAAGTCTGTTTAACTCTAGGGCAACCAGGTTCAAATCCACCTACATTTGGTAGGTATAATGGCTCACTGCCATATCATTGTCTGTACATATATTCATCCAGGGCTTGAAATTTATAATTGTTTCTGTATCAATTTCACTAGTAAAGCAAGATGGCTGGGTCTTTGAAAAAAATATGCTTACTATTAAAAACTGAAGAAGATATTGTAGTGATGATAAAAACTTTGATTTTGAAATTTCTTATACTATATGGTTGTGTTCAGACATGGAAAATGATATTGGACTGCTCTAAAATATGTTTTTTTTTTTAATTTGCTTATTCAAGATTATACTTACTATGGAGAAATAAAAACTTTTTTTTGAAGAAATGAGAAAATTATAGTTGAGCCAGACCTTACATATGTATGTGTGCATATGTGGTTTTATACACATACACACATACATATGCATAAATTTATATCACATTATTGTTAAGCATGAGATTGAAATAATTATAAGTTAAAAATAAAGCACCTTTAGTAGTTACTATTTTGACAACTTTGCTGAATTGAAATGGAAAATTTTATATATAATTGGTTACTTGGCAGGATTGATATGAGGATTGCTATTTACGTGACAGAAACATTTGTAAACCATCTGACCTTCTCAAAGAAAGGTTACAGTAGTGATTAGAGAATAACATCTGCTTTCCTTTTAACCCCAGTCTGAAATCAGATCACCTTTCATGGGGATAGAAAAAGTCTGTATAATGAAATGGATTCTAACAAGTAAGCAGATGGTCCTGAGAGATGGTGCAGGTGATCATGAGAAGAGTTTTACAGCCTTCCTTGATTTGTTAAGTTTTTTTTTTTAAATCTGTATTTATTGTGGATAACTTTATGTTTATTGGCACCATATGCTAATACTATATAAACACAGAATGTCGCCACATTGTTAATATTGAATGCGTTGAACTTCTCAGTGAGTTTAAAGATTTAAAATCAGCCATCGCCCATCATCCATATATTGCTCATATATGAGATTTTCAGCAAAGGTGCTAAAAAATGTAAGGTTTGGAATTTCCATGTGAAGAAATATCTATACTTATATATTTTGCTATATATATATACACACTTGTGTGTGTGTGGATGACATATTAAAGACTTTCTATAATGGAAATCTTTGCTTGTTTTCAGCCAGTATTTTTAGTATATATGTATGTATTCCCTTTACTATCACTAGAAATTCATACTTTGTGACTGCCTATAGGTAGGAGTTGTATATCCTTCCTGTTAAAGCTGCATTGTGGGAGTTCCAAGGTTGTCCAGTGGCTAAGACTCTACACTCCCAATGAAGGGGCCCTGAATTCAATCCCTGGTCAGGGAACAAAGATGCCACATACCACAGTTAGGAGTTTGTACTCTGCAATTAAAGATTCCTCATGCTGCAGCTACTAAAGCTACTGCAAATCTGGCACACTTGAATAAATAAATAAATATTTTTTTAAAAATATCATTAAAAATCTTCATACCCAAAAAGTTACTAGATATTTTGATTACTTCTTAATTATTCTTAATCATAAATTACTTAATTCATGAACTTAAGTATTTTAAAGTGAGGGATAAATACCATGCAATAATTTATTTTATTCTTTTTTATTATGTGACATACAGTATTGTATTAGTTTCCATTCTGTAACATGTGGATTCAGTGTTTTTATACATTATAAAATGATCCCCACAATAAGTACAATTACATAAGGCACAGTAATTATAATGTTATTGACTGTATTTCCTGTGATGTATATTACAGTCTCACTTATTTTATAGGTTAATCCCTTTCAATAATGTTTCCCATCCTCCCACCCTTCTCCTCTCTGATAACCACCAGTTCGTTCTCTGTATCTGTAGTCCTTTTCTGTTTTGTTTTGTTCATTGTGTCTTTTTACAGGGGCTTCCAATTGGCTCTGGTATTAAAGATCTTGCCTACCAATGCAGGACACATAAGAAATGCAGGTTCAATCCCTGGGTTAGGAAGATCCCCTGGAGACGGAAATGGCAACATACTCCAGTATTCTTATCTGGAGACTCCAATGGACAGAGGAGCCTGCTGGGCTGCAGTCCATGGGGATGCATAGAATCAAACACAATTCTTTTTTTAGATTCTCTATATTTGTGAAAGGCAATGCCAAAGAATGCTCAAACTACTGCACAATTGCACTCATCTCACATGCTAGTAAAGTAATACTCAAAATTCTCCAAGCCAGGCTTCAGCAATACATGAACCGTGAACTTCCTGATGTTCGAGCTGGTTTTAGAAAAGGCAGAGGAACCAGAGATCAAATTGCCAACATCCGCTGGATCATTGAAAAGGCAAGAGAGTTCCAGAAAAACATCTATTTCTGCTTTAATGACTATGCCAAAGCCTTTGACTGTGTGGATCACAAGAAACTGTGGAAAATTCTGAAGGAGATAGGAATACCAGACCACCTGGCCTGCCTCTTGAGAAATCTGTATGCAGGTCAGGAAGCAACAGTTAGAACTGGACATGGAACAACAGACTGGTTCCAAATAGGGAAAGGAGTATGTCAAGGCTGTATACTGTCACCCTGCTTATTTAACTTCTGTGGAGAGTACATCATGAGAAACGCTGGACTGGAAAAAACACAAACTGAAATCATGATTGCCGGGAGAAACATCAATAACCTCAGATATGCAGACGACACCATCCTTATGGCAGAAGGTGAAGAGGAACTAAAAAGCCTCTTGATGAAAGTAAAAGTGGAGAGAGAAAAAGTTGGCTTAAATCTCAATATTCAGAAAACGAAGATCATGGCATCTGGTGCCGTCACTTCATGGGAAATAGATGGGGAAACAGTGTCAGACTTTATTATTTTGGGCTCCAAAATCACTGCAGATGGTGATTGCAGCCATGAAATTAAAAGATGCTTACTCCTTGGAAGGAAAGTTATGACCAACCTAGATACCATGTTCAAAAGCAGATACATTATTTTGCCAACTAAGGTCTGTATAGTCAAGGCTATGGTTTTTCCTGTGGTCATGTATGGATATGAGAGTTGGACTTTGAAGAAAGCTGAGCACTGAAGAATTGATGCTTTTGAACTGTGGTGTTGGAGAAGACGCTTGAGAGTCCCTTGGACTTCAAGGAGATCCAACCAGTCCATTCTGAAGGAGATCAGCCCTGGGATTTCTTTGGAGGGAATGATGCTGAAGCTGAAACTCCAGTACTTTGGCCATCTTATGCAAAGAGTTTCCTCATTGGAAAAGACTCTGATGCTGAGAGGGATTGGGGACAGGAGGAGAAGGGGACGACAGAGGATGAGATGGCTGAATGGCATCACTGACTCAATGGACATGAGTCTGAGTGAACTCCGGGAGTTGGTGATGGACAGGGAGGCCTGGCGTGCTGTGATTCATGGGGTCGCAAAGAGTCGGACACGACTGAGAGACTGAACTGAACTGATATTAGTGAAATAATATGGCATTTGTTTTTCTCTGTGTGTATTATTTCACTTAGTATGATACTCAGCAGGTCTATCCAATATTTGAAAGGTAATTCAGTTCAGTTCATTTCAGAGTCTCAGTCGTGTCCGACTGTGACACCAGGGACTGCAGCATACCAGGCTTCGTGTCCATTGCCAATTACCAGAGCCTGCTAAAACTCAAATCCATCGAGTCAGTGATGCCATCCAGTCATCTCATCTTTTGTCATCCCTTCTTCTCCTGCCTTCAGTGATTCTCTGCATCAGGTGGCCAGACTATTGGAGTTTCAGCTTCGTCATCAGACCATCATCATCAGTGATTATTCAGGACCAATTTCCTTTAGGATTCACTGATTTGATTTCCTTGCATTCCAAGGAACTCTCAAGAGTCTTCTCCAACACCACAGTTCAAAAGCATGAATTCTTTGGCACTCAGCTTTCTTTATAGTCCAACAATTCCCATCCAACCATAGTTTTGACTGTATGGACCTCTGTTGGCAAAGTAATGTCTCTGCTTCTTAATACACTGTCTAGGTTGGTCGTAGCTTTTCCTCCAAGGAGCAAGCGTCTTTTAATTTCATGGCTGCAGTCACCATCTGCAGTGATTTTGGAGGCCAAGAAAGTCACTGTTTCCATCGTTTCTCCATATATTTGCAATGAACTGATGGGACCGGATGCTATGATCTTATTTTTTTGAATGTTGGGCTTTAAGCCAGCTTGTTCACTCTCCTCTTTTGCTTTCAGCCATAAGGGTAGTGTCATCTGCATATTTGAAGTTATTGCTAATTCTCCCAGCCATCTTGATTTCAACTTGTGCTTCATCCAGCCCAGCATTTTGCATGATGTACTCTGCATATAAGTTAAATAAGCAGGGTGGCAATATACACCCTTGACATACTCCTTTCCCAATTTGGAGCCAGTCTATTGTTCCATGACCAGTTCTAACCATTGCTTCTTGATCTGCATACGGATTTCTCAGGAGGTAGGTCATGTGGTCTGGTATTCCCATCTCTTGAAGAATTTTCCACAATTTGTTGTGATCCACACAGTCAAAGGGTTTAGCATAGTCAATACAGCAGAAGCAGATGTTTTTCTGGAACTCTATTGCTTTTTTGATAATCCAGAAAAGAAAGAGATGATTTGATCTCGGTTCTTCTGCCTTTTCTAAATCCAGCTTGAACATCTGGATGTTCTCAGTTCATGTACTGTTGAAGCCTAGCTTGGAAAATTTTGAGCATTACATTGCTAGCGTTTGAGATGAGTGCAATTGTGCAGTAGTTGTATCATTCTTTGGCATTGCCTTTCTTTGAGATTGGGATGAAAACTGACCTTTTCCAGTCCTGTGGCCACTGCTGAGTTTTCCAAATTTGCTGGCATATTGAATGCAGCACTTCAACAACTTTATGGTTTAGGACTTGAAATAGCTCAGCTAGAATTCCATCACCTCCACTAGCTTTGTTTCTACTGATGCTTCCTAAGGCTCACTTAACTTCACATTCCAGGATGTCTGGCTCTAGGTGAGTGATCATACCATCATGGTTATCTGGATCATTAAGATCTTTTTTTGTATTGTTCTTCACATATTCCTGACACCTTTTCTTAATATCTTCTGCTTCTGTTAGTTCCATACCATTTCTGTCCTTTATTGTGTCCATTTTGCATGAAATGTATCTATAATTTTCTTGAAGAGATCTTCAGTCTTTCCCATTCTACTGTTTTCCTCTATTTCTTTGGATTTTTCACTTAGGAAGACTTTCTTATCTCTCCTTACTATTCTTTGGAACTGTGCATTCAGATGGGTGTATCTTTCCTTTTCTTCTTTGCCTTTAACTTCTCTTCTTTTCTCAGCTATTTATAAGGCCTCTTCAGACAACCATTTTGCCTTTTTTATTTTTTTCCCTTGGGGATAGTCTTTAGTCTTTATCAATGCCTCCTGTACAATGTCATGACCTCATTCCATAGTTCTTCAATCCCTCTCTGTCTATCAGATCTAATCTCTTGAATTGATTTGTCCTTTTCACAGTATAATCCTAAGGAATTTGATTTAGGTCATACCTGAATGGTCTAGTGGTTTTCCCTACTTTCTTTAATATAGGTCTGAGTTTTGCAATAAGGAGTTCATGATCAGAGCCACAGTCAGCTCCTGGTCTTGTTTTTGCTGACTGTATAGAGATTCTCCATCTTTGGCTGCAAAGAATATAATTAATCTGATTTCAGTATTGATCATCTGGTGATGTCCATGTGTAGAGTCTTCTCTTGTGTTGTTGTAAGAAGGTGTTTGCTATGCCCAGTGTGTTCTCTTGGCAAAACTCTGTTAGCCTTTGCCCAAATTCATTTTGTATTCCAAGGCCAAACTTGCCTATTACTCCAGGTATCTCTTGACTTCCTACTTTTGCATTCCGTTCCCCTATGATGAAAAGTTCTAGAAGGTCTTGTAGGTCATCATAGAACCATTCACCTTCAGCTTTTTGGCATTAGTTATTGGGACCTGCACTTTGCTTAAGATGATATTGAATGGTTTGCCTTGGAAACAAACAGAGATCATTCTGTCAGTTTTGACAGAATGTCAGTTTTGACAGAATGCAATTCTTAGCACCTAAGAACATTTCAGACTCTTTTTTTTTGACTATGAGGTCTATTCCATTTCTTTCTAAGGGATTCTTGCCCACAGTAGTAGATACAATGGTCATCTGAGTTAAATTCATCCATTCCAGTCCTTTTAGTTCACTGATTCCTAAAATGCCAATGTTCACTCTTGGAATCTCCTCTTTGACCACTTGCAATTTACCTTGATACATGGACCTAACATTCCAAGTTCCTATGCAGTATTGTTCTTATAGCATCAGACTTTACTTCCATCACACATCTATACCTGGGCATAGTTTTCACTTTGCTTCTGTCTCTTCATTCTTTCTGGAGTTATTTCTCCACTTTTCTCCAGTAGCATATTGAGCACCTATCAACCTGGGGAGTTCATCTTTCAGTACCATATCTTTTTGCCTTTTCATACTGTTCATGGGGTTCTCAAGGCAAGAATACTGAGAATACTGGTTTGCCATTCCCTTCTCCAGTGGACTACATTTTGTCAGAACTCTCCACCATGACCTGTCTGTCTTGGGTGGCCCTACATAGCATATTTCATAGTTTCATAAGTTAGACAAGGCTGTGGTCCATGTGATCAGTGTGGTTAGTTTTCTGTGATTGTGGTTTTCATTCTGTCTGCCCTCTGATGAATAAGGTTAAGAGACTTATGGAAGCTTCCTGGTGGGAAGAGACTGACTATGGGGGAAACTGGGTCTTTTTCTGATAGGCAGAGCCATGCTCAGTAAATCTTTAATGCAATTTTTTGTTGCTGGACAGGGCTATGTTCCCTCACTGTTGTTTGGCCTGAGGTCAAACATGCCTCCGCAAGAGACATCTGGGCACTCATAGGCAAGTCTAACTCAGTCTCTTGTGGGGACACTGCTCCGTTCTCCTCGCTCCTGTTGTATACGAGGTTTTGTTTGTGCCCTCAAAGAGTCTGTTTCCCTGGTCCTGTGGAAATTCTGTAATCACGTCCCACTGGCGTCCACAGTCAAATTCCTTGGGGTTGTCATCTGCTCTGGGGCTCTATGATGGGGCTAATTGTGATCTCCTCCAAGAGGAGTTATGCCACATGCTGCATGACCCAGGTCTGCTGCAGTCAGACCCACTGTCCCTACGGCTGACCTGTTCCTCCACAGGAGACACTCAGACACTCAAAGGCAGGTCTGGCTCAGTCTCTGTGGGGCCTCTGGGTCTTGGTTCACACAAGGTTTTGTTTGAACCCTCCTCTCTGGCAAGTATGGGATGTGATTCTAAATGTGATTTTGCCCCTCCTACTGTCTTCTTGTGGCTTCTCCTTTGCCCTTGGACATTTGGTATCTTTTTTGGTGGGCTCCAACATTCTCCTGTCGATGGTTGTTCATCAGTGAGTTGCAATTTTGGAGTTCTCGCAGGAGAAGATGAGCACATATCCTTCTACTCTGCCATCTGTGTTAGGCACTTTTCTAAGTAATTAAATTGTGTAAAACCATTTCATATTCATTGCTACCCTATGAGGTAGGTTATTATTTTTATTTACATTAAAAATGTGGACTAATTATGAACCAGGAATTTATAAAGTGTATGAAGTGAAGTGAAGTGAAGTCGCTCAGTCGTGTCTGACTCTTTACGACCCCGTGGACTGTAGCCCACCATGCTCCTTGTCCATGGGATTTTCCAGGCAAGAGTACTGGAGTAGGTTGCCATTTCCTTCTCCAGAGGATCTTCCCTACCCAGGGATCGAACCCAGGTCTCCCGCATTGTAAGCAAGACGCTTTACCGTCTGAGCCACCTAAGACTAGGGGGATGAAATGGAAGAGAAAGTCTAAAGATGATAAAATATTGACAAATTTTGATACAGCTCTCCAGAAGATCAAATTCCATGGTAAAGACTGGATCTAACATAAATAATCATAAACCAATGTATATCATACTAGAAACATGCATAAGTAAAATGTTTGAACACTTTGAGAAAAGAAATGAGATAAATTAATTCTTCTGTGTATCAATTGAATGGGATATGGGTTTTCTAACTATAAGAGGTAACTGGGGATTCTAAACAGAGGGGAATGTACAAAAATAATAATACAAGTAACACAAAGTTATTTGAAGATAAAAGCAAATAGTTTGTGGGGATAGGGGGTAGAACTTAATAAAAGCAGGATGGTAAACTGAGGCTATTTTCTGATTAATTGTTACTTCAGGACAATAAAGGCCCCTTACAGTATTCCAACTAGAGTAGTACCAGCACCACAATTCAAAAGCATCAATTATTTGAACTGTGGTGCTGTACAAGACTCTGAAGAGTCTGTTGGACTGCGAGAAGATCAAACCAGTCAGTGCTAAAGGAAATCACCCTGTCTATTCATTGGAAGGACTGATGCTGAAGCTGAAGCTCGAATTCTTTGGTTACATGATGTGGAGAGCCAATTCACTGGAAAAGATCCTGATGCTGGAGAAGGTTGACGGAAAAGAAGAGGGTGGTAGAGCAAGAGATGGTTAGATAGCATCACCAACTCAATGGACAAGAATTTGAGCAAACTCCTGGAGAAACTGAAGGAGAGTTTCTGTCCTGGTGTGCCAGGAAGCCTGGGAATCTGGAACCTTGGCATGCTGCAGCCCATGGGGTCACAAAGTGTTGGACACTACTTAGAAACTGAACAACAACAGTCACGTGAGAAACTTGTGTTTTAGAAAGCTCAGTTCTGTAGATAGTGTAGACGATAAGCTGAGAGACTAGAAAGGTAAATACATATTATCCACTATACTCTTATGTACCCAGTATATGTGATAGCCAGTATACTGTTAATTAGCTTATCATGAAAAACAATTTGTGGTCAAATGTTGTTGAGAAATTCTCATCACTGATATTGGAGCCAGATTACATGGGCATAAATCCTCTCTTACTAGTAGTTCAGATTTTGATTAGGGTATTTAACACTTTAAAGAAAAATTTCCACATTTTTAATGTAAAGATAATAACCTACCTCATAGGGTAGTAATGAATATGAAATAGTTTTATACAATTTAATTACTTAGAAAAGGGCCTGATACAGGGAAAATGTTGTTTCAATGTAAATTCTAAACAAAAGTCTTCCCTGGGGATTTATATATGCTATTTAAACCTCACAGCAGCCCATCAGTTAGATAATAGTAGTCCCTTCATATAAAAGTCCCTATCGTTAAAAGTAGACGTATCCACAATTCTCTTTGGTTCCTAAACCCAAGCTCCTTCAACTATACTATATGTCTTGACAATGTTAAAAAAGAGAGGAATTTGAACATGCATCAGTTCAGTTCAGTTCAGTCTCTCAGTCATGTCCGACTCTTTGCAACCCCATGTATCGCAGCCCGCCAGGCCTCCCTGTCCATCACCAACTCCTGGAGTTCACTCAGACTCATGTCCATCGAGTCAGTGATGCCATCCAGCCATCTCATCCTGTGTCGTCCCCTTCTCCTTCTGCCCCCAATCCCTCCCAGCATCAGAGTCTTTTCCAATGAGTCAACTCTTTGCATGAGGTGGCCGAAGTACTGGAGTTTCAGCTTTTGCATCATTCCTTCCAAAGAAATCCCAGGGTTGATCTCCTTCAGAATGGACTGGTTAGATCTCCTTGCAGTCCAAGGGACTCTCGAGTCTTCTCCAACATGCATAGGTTCACTAAACTCTATAGAAGAATGAAACCTGGGAAGCTATTAGATCAGATTTTCTTATTGGAGGGTATGAGATCACAAAATAACAATTTCAAAAGAATGGACTTGGTTGATGACAGATTATAACAGAAGGTAAGCATATAGAAGCAATATATACAGACTAAACTCAGAATTTTTCAAATCAAAAGGGGAGGAAGAAGATAGGGTAAGTGCACTAGCTAGAGAAACTGCCTGCCAGTTCAGGAGACATAAGAGACATGGGTTCGATCCCAGGATGAGGAAGATCCCCTGGAGAAGAAATGGCAACCCACTCCAATATTCTCGCCTGGAGAATTTAACAGACAGAGGATCCTGGCAGGCTATGGTCCATAGTGTTGTAGAGTCAGATACAACTGAAGACTTAGCATGCATGTGAAGAGTTAAGAAACTTTTCTGTGAAATTTGTGTGTGAGCATACAACGTGTGTGTGGGTATGTGTCAAACATTTCTATTCTTTATATTTGAAAGATAATTTGGGCTTGAGCATTCTAGAATTTTCAGGAAAAGAAACCAATGTAATGAAAAATGATAAGGGAAAAAAAGGAAGACCTGATGTATCAAAATTTGGGGTAAAAGTATCTTCAAAGACATTTCCAGAAATAGGATGAGATTCCTGTCTCCTAAACCAGGAGGGAATTTAAGGAATATAATGGCCACCTTTAACTCGGTGACTTGGTAACATGAATCAGTAACATTTTCTAAGTGCTTGCAATGCACTCTGCACTATTGTAAGCACTTTATGTGGATCAATTCATGCAGTTCTTATAACAAGCTTTTGAGGTAGCTGTTGTTACAAAGAGGATATGTGAAGTATAGTGGAAGTGCTGGGACTTAAACTTTTACAGTTTGACTTTACAATCCGTGTATTTACTGACTCCAGTGTATTGCCTTTCTGGCTAAACCCCAGGCTGGGCAGTGGTAAATGGGAGGCTGATTCAGTATTTTTGAATGTTTTAGAATATGGAGGTGTCTGAAAAAAGAGAAATGAAAATGAAAAGGAACTGAAACATAAAGATAGAAGCAAGTGAAAAATGAGAAAGAACAGGAGCAAAACAGGAGACAGAATGTTAGCAGAAGATTCTAGAAAGAAATCGGCTTAGAGAAAGGAAGAAAGAAATGAAGACAAATGCAGACTACCTTAGATGCTAAGTTAAGTGTGTTATTAAAATTAAACTACTTTAATCATATCTTGTTCCTTTATTTTTAGAATAAGTTATCACATTATTAGGTTTGAAATTTAGTCTATTTCTTTAAAAATTAACTTGCATGAGTAGGTTTAACTATCTTTAAAAAAAGAACTGCCTTCTCCTTTGCAATGCTTTTGTCACCTTATGGAGCAGTTGCATGCTAAAGATGAAATTATGCTGAGAAATATCTGTCTGGAAATGCCTATTTGTAAGGATACAGACTGAGTGAAAATGATGAACTATTAAATTTGAACATGCATCATAACCCTTTAGTTCTCCTAAATATTTTTCATCTTTTTAAAATTACTGATATATTTCAAAAGTAATATTGTGCTTTTTGTTGGGGATTTCTAAAGATATTTGGAAAAAAACAAGAATATGATTATTATAACATAAATTAATAAGAATTTTGCTCATAAAAATTAACAACTTAGTGACTTAGGTTAAATTTCTTTCCCTATAGAAAAATGAAAGACAGTTTTAGACTTTTTTTTAATTTTAAAAATTTCAAATTTGTAGTTTCACGTATATAGTATGAAGTACTTCCCTGGTGGCTCAGTGGTAAAGAATCTGCCTGCAATACAGGAGCTATAGGAACTACAGGTTCAATCCCTCAACTGGGAAGATCCCCTGGAGGAGGAAATGGCAACCCAATCCAGTATTCTTTCCTGGAGAATCCCATGGGCAGAGGAGCCCAGTGGGCTGTCGGAGGGGTTGCAAAGAATCGGACATGACTGAAGTGACCTAGCACATGTGCGTATATAGTATGACATTCATTGGAACATGAATAATTAGCTTTTGGTTTTGCCATATTCAAGAAAGTTGTGTAAAAAGATAATACTGGTCAAATGTAAATATTAGTTTTTATTTTCTACTCCCTCTTATTAAAGACTGAACTTTACAGTTTTCATTCATTACTGGAAAGGGAGAAGAGTTTTATAATGTAATTCTTCACTACTTTAACTGACTATAAGGATTCCAATGGTTATATTGCTTTGAATGTAAAAAAAAAAAAAGATTATTGTCTTCACTATATTCTGGCTTTTTTCCCTTTAGCAACAGGTTTATTTTCTTTGGTTAATATGCAGCAAAATGAATGAAATTTCATTTTGAAATTTCTATTATTATGGTTAATAAAAAGAAGAAAGTATTAAGTCTTCACCATTTTCTTTTTGTTTTTAATAAAATGTAATTGAAAAACAGAACATCTAAATTTCAATCAGTGGGAAGATAAAAACCATTATTTATATCAAGAGGTTTTTATTTCAGCTTGGTACTTCCTGTGACTTTAGCTTACTAAGTAAACCATGAAAGCCTTCTACAAAGTGTACATTTCTGATCAAGGTCTGAGATAGAGTTTTTGAAGATCAACAATTAAAACACCTACGCCATCTAAGGCTTCAGGCTAACCGTTGATACATTTAGTGTGAAAGGGACCGTAAACCTAATGAAGAGGGTTTTATGTTAGTAAATGAAATTATTACAGAAAATGTTCCAGGACTTCAAAATGAATAGCTTGTGTCCTTCTCTGAGGCTTCTCGTAGCATACTGTCTATGCCGCCATAGTTACATATCACCATGGTAAGCACCAGTCAAGGTGGGTTTTCCTTGCTTACTTCCTGCTGAGAATTCCTTGCTACCAATCCCACATATTGAAAAGGAAAAATACAATATTTACTGTTAGTATGGAAATTGAAAGCAGAACCAGGTAGTTGTTAGAAAAGTGGCTCATCCTGTATGCACCCAGATATGACACTAGGCCTTTTTCCCCTACCACTGCAGTCTCTTAGCAGTTTTATAGATAATTTCCTTGATAGTTAGCAAGCAAGTAGGTTATAGAAATTGAATGGCATAGGTCTTCTTTAGGGATTATAGTCTAACTACATTACAGGTGAAGAACACTTATAGAATTTGACTATATTAAATATCCTACAGATTTCACTGTTCAGTATAAGTTATTTATTTTTTTTAACAAAGACATATAATCATTAGGCTATGAAATATTGGAGAATACCAAACAAGGACATTTCACCAGTTTATTGTGAATAACTGCTTCATTTTAATTTAAAATATCAATGTGCTTTGTTTAAAAATAAAAAAGAGAAAAGATCTACAGTAAAGTTTCAGTAATTCAGGGACGAATTGTTAGCAGGTCATTTTTCTAGATAATACTTAATTCTAGATTTGCCTTTAGCTTTCACTATAGTGGTATCATTGCTCTCTATCTTTTCATCCTGAGAAGAAATATAAAGAAATGTGAAACTGGTTAATATCAGCTTGTTTGACTCTGTATTTGGTGAGAGAAAAGGTTGACACTGGATTAAAGTAAAGCTGTTATTTATTTTGTGTTATTATGCATCCATCACTAGTTTTCACTAAGGAAAAATTAGCTGTGAGATCAATTCCACTTTAAGAGCAATTTATAAAGCTTGGAGACAGCCAGGAATTTTAAATAGTACAATTCATCAGGTCTTAACAATGGACAACCAAAACTAACTAATCAAAATCTAGTTTTCCCATTGGCCCAAAAAGAAAGTAAGTTAAGATTTCCCAGATCCTTTTTTTATTGTTGCATCATTAGGTTCTTGCCTTTCTGATTATTTCGCTTTCCTCTATTGTGTCTGGCACAGTGGTGCCGGGGTCCAGCCCCGGTGGATCCAGGGAATTTGAAGGTGGGGACAGCATCGGCGTCCTTGGAAAAATACATATTTAATTACAGATATATAGAGAGATTAGAAACGGATAGTGTAGTAGGAAGATTAGTGGAGAAAAAGAGGCTGAATAACTTGGTCTACGTGGAATAGCATCCATGCTCCAGATGGGAATTCAGCCAGAAAAACAAGGGAGCAAGAAAGAAGCGACATGGGGGAATCAGTCTTTCCAGAAACTGATCCAATTTCTTTATTTTGGGGTTTGCTTATATACCTTTTGTTACACATAGGGATGAATTCAGAGTCATGCAGGGGTCAGCAGTCCTGACCTTTATCAAAATCAGGTGCTTCACATAAATGTAAAAAAAAAAAGGTCTTAGGAATATTACATCATCTTCTGGCCATGAGACCGCTGACATTTTATGATCCTTTCTTTCTGATAACCAAAAAACTTATTTTTTCCAAGGGTGTTATTTCTTAAACCAGGCACCACCCTCCAAATAAAGTTACATTCCTATAGGGTAAGGGTGTGGTGAGTTACAATCAAGAAAGGAATCTATTTAACCCAAGGTTAACATGATTAATCTTAAAGGTTAGTACTTATTTCTCCTATATGCTTAAAGGTTAATACTTATTTCTCCTATATGTTAGTTATATTCATTATAAGCCCTGGGAATATGGAGATATAGCAGCAAACATCAGCCCAACAAATGAAAATCCTTTCACCAATGTTCCCCTTAAGATCTATTTAGTCTTAAGATAGTGATAAAATTACCTTTTTACATAGCAAGGACACAGTGATTTATAACAAAGCACAGTGATCTATTACAAAAGAGAAAATTCATTAACTCAAAAAGTCTAGTATTGCTAACGTTAAAAACTATTATATTTCCTTTTCTATATTCCAAATACATTGATTCATATATTCCCAGGTGCCTAAGGATATGGAGGCCTGGCGGCAATCATTGACTCAACAAGAAGAAAAACCCTATGCTAATTAAGACTCTCAAAATACTCCAAAACTCTCTGGGCTGTTTATGGTTGAGAGATAGTAAACAATCACATGCATAGTGGCAGCAGTATGGATGATCCTGTCACACAAGCTAGTCTGTCAGCAGAGAGGTTTGACCTAAGACACCCTTGTCCCACCCAGGGCAGGGAATTAGCAGCAATTATTGACACAACAAATGAAAAACCCTTCACCAATATAATTCCTAACCAACCCACTATACTAATAATTTCTAACTCCCCAAAAGAATTTGCCTTTAGTAAGTCTAAAACATCTCATGCCTCTCAGATTGGGAGGCTGTAAACAATCACATGTGGCCAGACAAACCTATACAGGTGGGCTAGATAACCTTCAGAGGAGCTGAAACACTCTTGTCACGCCCAGGAATTTTTATTGACTTGGAGCTGCAAGTTTACTCCTTCTCCGAGAGAAACAGTTATGGGGGAGAGCCCCCCCTGTAAAGTCAGAGGTGTAGGTGAGAGCATAAAACAGACTGGTTTTGGGGTAGATGCTTGGGAACAGGGGGTTTCCTGAGGCTTGATCACGCCTTTGCGTATGCCACGCCTCCTTCCTCATGACCTTTGCCATGGGTGGAGTTCCTCATGCTGGCCCCCGGCACAGTGGTATATCAAGGGAAAGCTAAAAATCCAAGTAAACTGTAGCAGAGCATTGACATAACTTCAAGTAAAGGAAGACAGACTTTTAACTCTATACAAAACTCACATGAAAGGTAAAAAATCTTGACTGCATTCCTATATGTTCTTATCACCAAATTAGAAAATGTATATTGAAGTTTGTTTTTTTTTCACCATATATGAAACTCAAGAAGGAGTTAAGCATATGTCAGTTAGTATCAGAGAATCTGGAGAAAGCCCTATGGTGTACTTATAAAATTCTTTATATTGATCAGTGATTTCCAGACTGAGTTCCCATGTATATTCTCAGAGATATATAAGTCTCCATTAGGTTTTACTTTTAACTTGTTTCAATGTGTACATAGACATCTATATATCCTCAAATATATATACATATTTATACTGGAAAAACAAGAACACAATTTTTTGCCAAGTACCTTCAAGATCTTTTTAGTCTACATTTCCTTTTATTTGGGCGTCAAGTGAATACGAGTTTTGATTATTTGTTGGCTTGAGTTTCGCAGTCTGGCATCCAAGAACGTATTCTTGGGACCTGACAGTTTTTAACTTCAAGGAATAATGGCATAGATAATGGTTAATAAGCCGATTGCTGCCATCATTTGAGTGCTGGGAGTAAAATCCTGGGTGAACTGCTGATCATAAAGCAGCAGGAAAATAATTAGCATTTGGGTTATCATCATAATCTCCATGTTCATATCCTTCTCCTTCCATAAGATTTTGCCTTAAAATAGCCTGTAAAGGCAGAATACAGCCAGCCAACCTGGACTTGACTTGACTTTCCTAGCCTCATTTGCACTGCAACTACCTCTTCCCAAATGGCTACGAATACAAACCCAAAGACTGAGAGAATTCTCTTGAATGGTCCCCTTGCCTTTACCTCTGTTTCTTCTTACCAGCTCCAGATGGTGTATTTCTTATATAAAGTCCAAACCTTAGTAAATGTTTCAAGAAAGACATTAAGGGTAGAAGATTATAAGCAGTATAGGTTTATAATTAAGAGAATGAATTCTGGAGCCAGCTTGCTATGTTCACATTCTTTGCTCTGCCACATTAAATTTATAAACTCTATTATTAGGTAATTTAAATTGTTAAATATTAATCATATTTAATATTTACAGGCAATTTGATATGAAACCAAAATTAAAATTTTCTTAAGGTGGAATATGAGTGCAATGTTGTAGTACAATTATGACCATGTCTTCATTATTAAAGTAATGGTATGAGGTTACCTAGGCTAAATGGATGGTCTCATCTGATATCCCCATGACTTTTTTTTTCAAGCCAACAGATGACTTTCATTTTAATTTTATTAGATATAAAAGGAAATCTTAAAATTTTATTTAAAATATGAAGGAATCCTCCTGTTTGCTTAGAGAGATTAATTAACATCATTTTATCTCAAGATCAGTAAAAATTCTCAAGTAATGAGCTACTGTAGCATATGGATTCTCATTATTAAAAAAAAAACAAGATCAAGAATTTGGTTTTGTATAACATTACTGACCATGATCAACAAAGATTGCACTGCAAAATGTGGGTTTAAAATGGAAGCATACATATTAATGCCAAAAGAAATCTAAAAACCATATTCAACTAATGTTTTTATATTCAGGGAAAAACTCATAAAACGTCAGATTCCTGATAACTTTTTATTATACAGTATATTTATTTGTATTGTTTGTATTTTTAAAAGAAAATAAATTGTTAGTAATCCTAATTTAAATACAGGCAATTGTGTTAATTGTTAAAATTAGCAATTAATTGTATTAATTGTAATAATTAATATTTGACATACTTTTGTAGTTTTTATATTTTTACACCTAAAACATAAGATTCTGAAAAATAAAATTTACATTTTTATTTGTGACAATAACTAGAACATTATTTTAAAAGCTTACTATGTAATATTAACAGTCAAATTTGAAACTTCACAGATACTTTCTAAGGTTTTTCACTAAACAATGGGAAAATTAATGTCTTAAAAGAAAATTCAAAGAACATATTAGTAATTTAAATCATCAAAAATGTTAACAGGATTACTTAATATATTTTATTATAAAGACGATGAAAGTGTTAGTTGCTCAGTCATGTCCAGCTCTTTGTGACCTCATGGACTGGAGCCCACCAGGCTCCATGGGAGCCTATCCATGGAAGTCTGTACATTGGGATTCTCCAGGCAAGAATAATGGAGTGGGTTTCCATTTCCTTCTCCAGATGATCTTCCCAAACCAGGGATGGATGCATGCTGCTGCTGCTGCTAAGTCGCTTCAGTCATGTCTGACTCTGTGCGACTCCATAGATGGCAGCCCACCAGGCTCCCCCGTCCTTGGGATTCTCCAGGCAAGAACACTGGAGTGGGTTGCCATTTCCTTCTCCAATGCATGAAAGTGAAAAGTGAAAGTGAAGTCGTTCAGTCGTGTTCGACTCTAAGCGACTCCATGAACTGCAGCCTACCAGGCTCCTCCATCCATGGGATTATCCAAGCAAGAGTACTGGAGTGGGTTGCCATTGCCTTCTCCAGATGGATGGATAGATATGTAATAAAAGTATCTATGAAAAAACTGAGGTTTACTTTTGATAACCATTTGCAAAATGGAAAAAAACATTAGTAAACTTGGTTCTTTTTTTCATATAAAATGAGAAACTTTAAAAAGCTTCTGTGTTTTCAGCTCTGTAGGAAGGTATTTTGTTTATATAAATTGTATACTTCAGAATTTAATTTTACAAACAATAAATATATAAGATATATTAAATGGATGACATCCTAATTATTCTCTGGCTATAAGGTTTTTATACAAAATAAGAGTCATTCTTCTGACAATATACATAGCATTGTTTTATCTCCTTCTATTTTCTCCTGAAAGATGAAATTTTTCAGAAAAGTAAAGGCCATAAAGATAAGAGAAAGGACCCAAAGTTAGGAATATGGGCTTAGGTGTGTCAAGTAGTTAATTAAATTAATGCAGTGACATGAAAAGTGAAATTAATTTATTATAAAAAAATTATAGGAACTCTTGTGGATGATTTTTCTCTTAATAGGTTGTCTTTTGAAAGTTTATCAGTCGGCAGTGTTTAGGTCTTCCTCATAAATCATTGTAATTGAAAGTAAAATGAGAATTAATTATAAAGTAAGACACTAGTTGTTGTTGTTGTGTTGTTCTTAGTCATTCAGCCGTGTCCATATCAGACTTAAATGAGTACATCACTTTATTTTGAATGAAGCACCATCTTTAGAGTTTACTATTAAAACTGTTTTTAAAAAGAGATAAAAGAAAATTAACTGCCAGTATTTTCTAATATTATGGTAAAAGAAAAATACCTATGGTTTGAAAGATAAATGGAAGAGTAAGACCTGAACTTTTTGCAGAAAATACTAGGGGAGTGTGTGTGTGTGTTTGTGTGTGTGTGTTCAGTTCAGTAGTTCAGTCGCGTCCGACTCTTTGAGACCCTATGGACTGCAGCACATCATGCTTCCCTGTCCATCATCAACTTCTGGAGCTTACTCAAAATCATGTCCATCGAGTTGGTGATGCCATCCAACCATCTCATCCTCTGTTGTCCCCTTCTCCTCCTGCCTTCAATCTTTCCCAGCATCAGGGTCTTTTCCAGTGAGTCAGCTCTTCACATCAAGTGGCCAAAATATTGGAGCATCAGTCTTTCCAATGGATATTCAGGATGATTTCCTTTAGGATGGACTGGTTGGATCTCCTTGCTGTCCAAGGGACTCTCAAGAGTGTTCTCCAACACCACAATTCAAAAGCATCAATTCTTCAGCACTCAGCTTTCTTTATAGTCCAACTCTCACACCCATACATGACTACTGGAAAAACCATAGCTTTGACTATAAAACCTTTGTTAGAAAATGAATATCTCTGCTTTTTAATATGCTATCCATGTTGGTCATGTGATGTGAAGTCGCTCAGTTGTGTCTGACTCTTTGCAACCCCATGGACTGTAGCCTACCAAGCTCCTCCATCCATAGGATTCTCCAGGCAAGAATACTGGAGTGGGTTGCCATTTCCTTCTCCAGGGGATCTTCCTGACCCAGGGATCGAACCTGGGTTTCCTGCATTGGAGGCAGATGCTTTAACCTCTGAGCCACCAACTCTCTTGTAGGAGGTCTCCATTAATCCCGCCATAGAGCTTCCAGAACATAACAAGACTGGGAAAACAGACTCTTGGAAGACACAGACAAAACCTTGTGCACACCAAGACCCAGGAGAAAGGAGCAGTGACCCACAAGAGACTAACTCAGACTTGAATGTCCCCGAGTCTCTGGCAGAGGCGTGGGTCTGTGGTGGCCTGCCACAGGGTTGGGGGCACTGAATGGGACAATGTGTGCATGGAACCTTTGGGAGATGGTCACCATTTTCTTCATTACCTCCACCATAGTTTGGCCTCAGGTCTAACAACAGGGAGGAAACACAGCCCCGCCCATCAACAGAAAATTCAATTAAAGACTTACTGAGCATGGCCCTGCCCGTCAGAACAAGACCCAGTTTCCCCCTCAGTCAGTCTTTCCCATCAGGAAGCTTCCATAAGCCTCTTATCCTTCTCCTTCAGAGGGCAGACAGAGTGAAAACACAATCACAGAAAACTAATCAAACTGATCACATGGACCACAGCCTTGTCTAACTCAATGAAACTATGAGCCATGCCATGTAAGGCCACCCAAGACGGACGGGTCAGAGTTCTGACAAAACGTGGTCCACTGGAGAAGGGAATGGCAAACCACTACAGTACTCTTGCCTTGAGAACCCCATGAACAGTATGAAAAAGCAAAAAGATAGGGTACTGAAAGATGAACTCCCCAGGTTGGTAAGTGCCCAATATGCTACTGGAGATCAGTGGAGAAATAACTCCAGAAAGAATGAAGAGTTGGAGCCAAAGCAAAAACAACACCCAGTTGTGAATGTGGCCAGTAATGGAAGTAAAGTCCAATGCTGTAAGAGCAATATTGCATAGGAACCTGGAATGTTAGGTCCACGAATCAAGGCAAATTGGAAGTGGTGAAAGAGGAGGTGGTATGAGTGAACACTGACGTTTTAGGAATCAGTGAAGTAAAATGTACTGGAATGGGTGAATTACCTCAGATGTGTGTGTGTGAATTGATACCATCTATAAACGATTTAAGTCAATACTTCCTAGGTGGTGCTAGTGGCAAAGAATCTGCTTGCCAGTGCAAGAGACATGCAAGACTCAGGTTTGAGCCCTGAGTTGGGAAGATCCCCTGAAGAAGAACATGCCAACCACTCCAGTATTGCCTGGAGAATCCCATGAACAGAGAAGCCTGGTGGGCCACCGTCCCTTGGGTCACAAAGAGTCAATCACCACTGAAGCGACTTAGCACGCAAGCATGTATGTGTGCATGTGTGAGTGTGTGTGTGTGTATAAATAGACAACCTAAAATGATTTAAATCAGTTATATTTACTTGTAATAAGAGATATATAGATATAGGTAACACAAGATGAATAAAATTTCCAGATCAGCTCTAATGACAGTTCTGTGGCTAAAATGTCAATTATGACTGTAAAAAAAAAAAAAAATTAAAAGTAATTTTTACATCAGAAGATAAGTGAGCTTTTCATAAAATGTTCCGTTTCAGACTTGTAAATGGATCATTTAGCTTTTGGGAAAGTTCACACGATTTATCTTAATGAAATTAGCTCATACTGTATTTCAACTGGCTGTAATGAAAATTTAATTTATTTAATTATATCTTTCTTCTATTTTCTTAACCCATCACTTCTTAGTGCAGTGTTTTGAAATCATGACATCTGCTTTTCCATTGTTTGCTATAGGAAAGTTATGTGAACGTCTTTATCTTAAGTGTTACATCCAAGATATTTGATCTTTTATTGGCTTTACATTGCTATAATGATATAATAATACATACTTATATTTAAAAATTAAGAGCAGTACAGTAATATAGAGAGCAATCCTTTACTGTAGCATTGTCATTGCCTCTCTGCAGAAGTTTATGTTTCTTCACATAAAATTTGTGAAAACTGAAGCAAATATAAAAAGTGTACGTGTATATATGTATGTGTGTGTGTATATGTGTATATGTATATAGATATAGATGCATATGTTTGCTTAAATAATGCTTGTGCATGTATATATGAATTCATATATATGCTTATATGTTTGCTTAAATATTTACATATGGATATACAGAGAGGAGAGTCAGTTCTTTATAATACATTGAACATATGATTTGAAACTTTTCTTTTAGAAAAATTCTAATATATCCTTTGTCGTTCAGTTGCTCAGTAGTGTCTAACTCTTTGCGACCTCATGGACTGAAGCACTCCAGGCTTCCCTGTCCTTCAGCTCCTGGAGCTTGCTCAAACTCATGCCATTTAACCATCTCATCCTCTGTCATCCCCTTATCCTCCTACCTTCAATCTTTCCCAGCATCAGGGTCTTTTCTAATAAGTTGGATTCTCACATCAGTTGGCCAAATTATTGGAGCTTCAGCTTCAGCATCAGAACTTCCAATAAATATTCAGCGTTGATTTCCTTTAGGATTGACTGGTTTATTCTCCTTGTAGTCCAAGGGACTCTCAAGAGTCTTCTCCAACACCACAGTTTAAAAGCATGAATTCTTCAGTGCTCAGCCTTCTCTTTGGTCCACCTCTCACATCTATACATGACTGCTGGAAAAACCATAGCTTTGACTATAAGGACCTTTGTTGGCAAAGCAATATTTCTGGTTTTTAATACACTGCCTAAGTTTGTCATAGCTTTTGTTCAAGGTGTCTTTTAATTTCATGCCTGCAGTCACCATCTGCAGTGATGTTGGAACCCAGGAAAATAAAGTCTGTCACTGTTTCCATTGTTTCCCCATCTATTTACCAGGAAGTGATGGGAACAGATGCCATGATCTTCGTTTTTTAAATGCTGAGTTTTAAGCCAGCTTTTTAACTATCCTCTTTTGCCTTCATCAAGAGGTTCTTCACTTTCTGCCATCACCATGATGTCATCTGCATATCTGAAGTTATTGATATTTCTCCTGGCAATCTTGACTCCAGCTTGTACTTCATCCAGTCTAGCATTTCACATGATATACTCTGCATAAGTTAAATAAACAAGGTGACAATATACAGCCTTGATGTACTCCTTTCCTGATTTGAAACCAGTCTGTTGTTCCATGTCCAGTTCTAACTGTTGCTTCTTGACTTGCATACAGATTTCTCAGGAGGCAGGTGAGATGGTCTGCTATTCCCATCTCTTTAAGAATTTTCCACAGTTTGTTCTGATCCACATAGTCAAAGTCTCTGTGGGATAAAGCAAGGGTGGGATGATTTGAGAGAATTACACTGAAACATGTATATTACCACATGTGAAATAGATATCCAAGCCAAGTTCGATTAACAAAACAGTGCACTCAAAGCCAGTGCATGGGACAACCCTGAGGGATGGGCTGGGGAGGGAGGTGAGAGGGGTGTTCAGGATTGGGGACACATGTACACCCATGGCTGATTCATGTGTCGCAAAAACCACCACAGTATTATAAAGTAATTAGACTTCAATTAGAATAAACTAAAAATAATTAATTAATTAATTTTTAAAAGGCTTTAGCTTAGTAAAGCAGAAGTAGATTTTTTTTATGGAATTCTCTTGCTTTTTTGATGATTTAACAGATGTTGGCAATTTGATCTGGTTCCTCTGCCTTTTCTAAATCCAGCTTGAACTTGGTACACATTCTGTTGAAGCCTAGCTTGGATAATTTTGAGCATTACTTTGCTAGCATGTGAAGTGAGTGCAATTATGTGGTAGTCTGAGTGTTCTTTGGCAGTGCCTTTCTTTGGGATATGATGAAAACTGACCTTTTCCAGTCCTGTGACCACTGCTGAGTTTTCCAAATTTGCTGGCAACAAATTGAGTGCAGCACTTTCACAGCATAATCTTTTAGGATCATAAATAGTTCAGCTGGAATTCCATCACCTCCACTACCTTTGTTCATAGTGATGCTTCCAAAGGCCCACTTGACCTCACACTCCAGGATGTTTGGCTCTAGGTGAGTGATCACACAATCGTGGTTATCTGGGTCATTAAGATACTTTTTGCATAGTTCTTCTCTGTATTCTTGCTACCTCTTCTTAATCTCTTCTGCTCCTTTTAGGTCCGTGCTATTTACGTTTTATTGTGCCCACCTTTGCATGAAATATTCCGTTGGTATCTAATTTTCTTGAAGAGATCTCTAGTCTTTCTCACTTTATTGTTTTCTTCTATTCTTTGCATATATTCTCATCCTTTTATTTTTTTTTGCATATATCTTTATACTCCTATAAATTCAACCTTTTTTATAGGTGCTTCATAATTTATTTTACCATTCATCCATTTCTGAATATTTAGGGTTTTTTTTTGTGGGGTGTGGGGGATTGTCTTTACTTGCCTTCTTGCTATTATGAGCAATGGTTTATTGAATGTGTTAGACCAAAAACATTTGCAAAATTTTCCAATGGTGAATTTTTAGTTAAGAAGTTCCCAGTTAAATAAATTGTGCCTTTAAAACTAGACATATTTTGCCCAGTTACCCTCTAAAATTTCTGTTTCAAAATGCCCTTACAACATTGTATTGAAACTTACCTTTTTCCAACATGATAATTTCAAATATTATAACTTGTCTTAATCTTCCTTCTTTAATTTAATATCTAGCTATAAACAATTACTATTTCCTTGTTTCAAGTATTTATTTATTTATTTATATGGCTGCCTGCATCTGTGTTGCTGCACAGGCTTTTCTGTAGATGCGGAGAAGAGAGGCTACTCATTGCAGTGGCTTCTCTTGTTGCAGAGCATGGGCTGTAGGGCCCATGGGTTTCAATATTTGTGCCCCCAACAGCAATAGTTGCTGTCTCCCAACCAAACACAGTCTCAATAGTTGTGCCATATGTCTTAGTTGCTCTGTGGTGTGTGGGATCTTCTTGGATAAGGGTTTGAACCTTGTCTCCTGCATTGGCAACTGGAGTCTTTCATTTTTCTTATTTTGTTCTTCTCTACTTGAATTGATTTCAAAAACTATTTACACAGTAATGAATTTTTGCTTTGATTCTATGTGTTTTGCAAGTGTCCCCTCTAGTGGGTCATTTAATTTTGTTTTTTCATTTCTGATATCACTTTGGGAGTTTAACATTTTTAAAACATATTATTAATACTCAGTATCATGTCATTACACAACTACAATCAAATACAAAAGCTAACAATATGCTGGTACTATTTAGGCATAGATAATGAATTTGTGCTTCTTTTTAAGAACATGTAGTTAAGAGATTAAATTATATATCCTACAGTTTTACATATGTGTGTATTGTATCTTTGGAGAGCAAAAATTAGTGGGTAGAAACAGCTGTTTTAGCATCTATTGGTATACTGTTGCTTATAGTTTCTTGAATGATACCTTATATGAAAGAGTTTCTCCAAATATTAATAAATATTCCAAGAAAAAGAAAAATCAGTAGTGAAATATTTGTGAAAAAACTGCAGAAAATGTTCATCTCCTGGATGTTTATAGTTGGGCATCGAATATTTGAAGAAGGCTAATCATGGGGAAATGTGTTTAATTTCAGTGTTTCTCATGTCATTCATCCACATATCATTTCCCAGTAGAACACTTTTAACAATTCTCTGAGTGGAGATTCTAGCAGAAGTTAACAGTGCAGTCTTTTATGACAAAGGTGTTAAAGTCTGAAATTTTAAAAAGAGGAGTGATAGCATTCCAGATATGAGCTATAATTTTCATAGCTTATCCTATGACTTAAAAAGCAGTAATATATGCCTTTAAATGGGGATTAAGACAGTGATTTAACAGCCCAAATATCTTACACTGAGATGCTTTTACTCTTCCTTAAATCATATAAGCTGGAAGTATATGAGAATATGAAGTGTGGTACTTTTGCTTCTTGGATGTAGAGAAGTCAGGGTAAAATAAATTTTAGAAAAACATATTTATCCTATTCTTAAAAAGGAAGAATATTCTACTGTTGTGCTTCTATAGCACTCAGAAGTCTTTAACTATATAAAACTTTCTATAGTTTACTGAAACATAATAAAATGCTAAGAAGCATTACTTTATTCTTTTTTTCCTCTGAATTTCTTCCACTAGCTCATTTTCTAGTGGGAAAAAGAAACAGGAAAGCCTTTATATCAGAAACAATTTATGAACCATTTCAATTAAGTCTTCTATTGGCACAAAACACAGTAAAAAGCCTGGCTAAGAATTGTATTCTTATCCTTATTAATTCAAATTTTGCCACTTCTTGTTATAAATGCCATTATTTCAAGACCTACTAAGATCACTTTAGTTCCCTAAGTCATCCTTAGTAATACTCCAAAACATGTTAAGCAAACATGGTCTAATCAAATGAGACCTACATCTTTCTAGGAGACATATATATACCAGTTTGTATTTCAGTTCAGTCCAGTCACTCAGTCGTGTCCAACTCTTTGTGACCCCTTGGACTGCAACATGCCAAGCTTCCCTGTCCATCACCAACTCTGGGCATTTGCTCAAACTCATGTCCATCGAGTCGATGATGCTATCTAATCATCTCATTCTCTGAGACTGTCAGTTTGTACTTATGAGTATTCAGTAGATGTTGTTGTTCATTTACTAAGTCACGTTTGACACTTCAGGACGCCATGGACTGAAGCATGCTAGCTCATCTGTCCTTCACTATCTCCCAGAGTTTGTCAGATTCATATCTGATCCAATCCTCTGCTGTCTCTTTTCCTTTTGCTTTCAATCTTTCCCAACATCGGGGTCTTTTCCAGTGAGTCAGCTCTTCACAGGCCAAATTATTGGAGCTTTAGCATACGTCCTGCCAATGGATATTCAAGGTTGATTTTGTTTAGGATTGACTTGTTTGACCTTCTTCAGTCCAAAGGACTTTCAAGAGTCTTCTCCAGTATGACAGTTTGAAAGCATCAATTCTTTGGCTCTCAGCCTTCTTTATGGTCCAACTCTCACATCCATACATGACTACTGGAAAAACCATAGCTTTGACTATATGGATCTTCATTGGCGAAGTGATGTCTGTCTGATTTTTAATATGCTATATAGGTTAGTCATAGCTTTTCTTCCAAGGAGCAAGTGTCTTTTAATTTAATGGCTTCAGTTACTGTCAACAGTGATTGTAGAGCCTAAGAAAATAAAATATGTCACTGTGTCGACTTTTTCCCCTTCTGTTTGCCATGAAGTCATGGGACTGTATGCATGATCTTGTTTTTTTTTTTAAATGTTGAGTTTAAAACCAGATTTTTCACTAATCTGCAGTACATTTTCAGAGATTTTAATGTTAAGGAATGATCTTGATTCTTTCTTTAGACTCTTTTAGGACACTAGTTACATGTGTATATTATAGACCTTATTATGAGAACTTAAAAAATACATAATTTAGTTATACTAGTTATAATTTCTTGACTTCTGGGGATTTAAAATTCTCTCCTGAAGTTAAGAAAATTTGCCTATGTAATTTATTTCAATTAAAAATTTATTTCAATTTCAAATTAAATTTCCATTTAACATAATGCATGAAGATGTTTAGAAAACAGGTTTTAAACATGGCAAAACTCATGTATTTCACACTTTCTGTGTTTTTTAATGTTCCTTAATTCTACAGTTTGATTTGAGTGGTGACTTCACTGGCAGATGCAGTATTAGTGAACTGAACACTTAAGAACTGTGTATATGGAAAGTGAAAGTGAATTCACTCAGTCTTGTCCAGCTGTTTGCAACCCCTTGGACTGTAGCTCAACAGGCTTCTCCATCCATGGGATTTTCCAGGCAAGAATACTGGAGTGGATTGCCATTTCCTTCTCCAGGAGATCTTCCCGATCCAGGGTCTCCCACATTGTAGGCAGACGCTTTACTGTCTGACCCACCAGGAAAGTCTCTTGTTGTATGTAAATAAAGTAAAGCTCAATTTTAAAGAGTATTTTAGTTACCATTGATTCTTTCTTCTACTCCTGATATCCAACCTTTCATCCATCTACTGCCACACTGATGTAGTAATATAAGGATTACATTAATATAGTATTGTTTGTTTGTCAGTGGAGATTAAATATCCTAAATTACAGTGAAACAAAAAGATGAAGAAAGAGGAAAAGAAGGAGGATGAGGCTTTTTCTGTGATGCAAAGAGATAACTATATTGGCAGTGGGCTCTATTTGATCCTTATCCAATAAATGTATTTAGAGTATATTGCTTAATGATAATGTCCTATTCAGCACAAATTTAGCAGATGGTATGCTCTCTAAATATTTGTTGATGGAACAAAGAGGGGAGATAGGAAAGGAGGGAGGGAGGGAGCGAGGGAGAGTGGAAGTAAAGAAAGAAAGGAGAAAATTTTAACCTAAGACTACAAAAGCATTTGGAAACATTTCAGTCTACATCTCTGTTAAAAAAAAAAAAAAAGAAAGAAAAACTCTGTAAGTTTATGCTGAACACAATTTCAGGAAGATGTTCCAAGTATATATTCTTTAGTATTTAATATAAACTTTTAAAATACTTATTAATTCCTTGATATACTACAGGACCCATTCCCTATTCAGGAATTAGTAAGATGAACTAGTAATATAGGTCCATAGAGAGTAGTCCCTTCAACCTGTAGATATTTTTTGGTTTGTCTCATTTACATTCTTATTACAAAATCAGGTTCCCTAGTTGTCAGCTAGGGATGGCATAAGGCTTTCTGTAATATAAAGCTGCCAGTATTAGGTAGGATTAAAATATGTAAGTAGATCATTGTTTTTGTTGCTGATGAGTTATAGTCCATGGGGTTGCAAAGAGTCGGACACAGCTGAGCACAGACACACGAACACACACACACTGAGAGATTGTTGTTTTAGGTCATTCAATATGTACCATTTACCATTATAATATTAAAATAGTTTAATTTTAAAGTTTCTAAGATTAATACTAGATTTACTGTTAGTGAAGTAGGTTTAAAAAACAGTCAGAAATAGACTTTAAATATAAGCATTTTAGCTAAGCAACATGGTCCTAACATAATTGCTTCCCATAAGCAAATATGTACTGAAATATGAAACATGATCTTTATCAAGTTATTCTACATTTATTTTTTCATGTGTATTCCTATGTTAACTCTTACCACTCCACATTAAAATATGACAGATTTAAGAAGATGGTCCAATTTTAATTATAGATATGGACCCATGTTAATTTTGAAAAAGATAATCAGTAATCATGTTTGAAAGCATATTCATTACTCAGAGTAGAATGAAATGTAAAGAAAATAAATAAAATTCATTTAAAAAATCCTTTCCGAAATCTTGCTGCCTTTCACTAATAGAAGCAGTGTAATAGCAAGAAAATACATGTATTTTTGATTAACGAACTGAAAAAGAAAGTAGCTTTTCTTCCTCTTTTTCCATAATCACTATCTTCCCTTTCATCAGTTACAATCATTAGGATTTAACAGGGTTTTATTGATCTTAGTTATAATCTCCTTCTGCTTTATCCAAATGCTGTCTGAGGTTTGCTTTGTAGCTTAATGTTACTCTTTTACACAGTAGGCTCATTATAAAGTGATTTATAGGGCACATTTGTCCTCATAGTCTACTTGAAGCATAGGACAACATATGGATCATCAGGAAATAACTGTTCTATTTGAAGATAAACATGTCTCATCTGTACAGAGTCAAGAACAGATTCTTTACACATGAAACATCCCTGTATCCAGGGTTGGCTTTATTTGTTAACCCACAAATATTTGCCACTTCATAAGGTATGTCCAATGTGGCTATGTATATTTCAAAGTTTGAAAATCAGTTTCATTGTATTCTAGTCCACAAGCACTTTGAGATTTACTTTGATAGTATATTAGTAGAATGTTGTAGAAAAGAGTATTGAGAAGAGAGTTGCAGTGGTCGTGTGTGTGTTTTCCAGCATTCTAATCTTTTGAAATTTAACCTCCAGCCACCACTTGTCCTTGTGTGATGGGCATTTTGAATTTTTGATGCTGGATAAATGGGTCTTCTAAAAGTTTTTGAAAGAATATAGGAAATTGTATTCAACATTTTATATCTGGTACTAGTTGCCAAGATCAAACATTTCCATTCATTTATAATGTTATGCTTGCACTGTGCACATTTTAACTTGCCTATTATTTGAAAATACAAAGAAAAGACAGTGACCTGAAGTGATTCCGTTTTTACCAGGTAACACCAAGAATAGGCCACAACAATGGAAAGGATGTTTGTACACGTGTGAAGTGAGAAGTTATTCAGAATTGAAAGGAAATAAAAAAAGCAGAGAGTAAGAAAATTGCCTCTTGAATGTACATTGGCAGATCAACCAAAGAATGCAACCAACAGTTTCCTTTTCTTTTTTTTACATGCAAGAATCATTTTTTCTGTTCTTCTGGAATTATATGTATGGCAGCAGTGCTTTTGTTGTAGTGGTGATTTATTTCTTTCCCCTTGGCTGCTATTTATTTCAGATGGCATTAATAGGTATTTTTCAGTGGTTGGAACAGTCATACAAGATTCTTTGGGTCCTGTGCCTAGTGTCTTAGTTTGATTCACTAAGGCGTAGCAGTAAGACACTCTATTTTTCACATTTTATTACTAATTCTAACATTAACAAAGAAAGCACTGAAGAGAAAATAAGTGAAATAGTACAATTTCATAGCATGCTTAGAAAATAAAGTAAGTACTATGTTTCACTGGGCAAAAGATGAGTATACCAGTGAGTATACCAATGGTTGTATACATACTGAACTGCTGGGATGTCCACAGGTACATTTTATTGCTCATTCCTACTAGTACGGTATTTTCATAGTGAGAATTCTTAGCAATTCAAAACACATTCGTATATTATTATCTTATTTCTAGAGATGAGGGAAAGGTTAGATTCATACGAAAATGTGCAGTTTTTTACAATGAAATTCAGAGCTTAATAAAAATTTTTTCTATCTCCAAATTCTTTTTTTTGAGATTAGATAACAATATACTGAAATATACCTGTTAACTTGTATTATTTTGTTAAAACAGAGAACTAAAGAATGCATTTTAAAACTTAGGACACAGTTTTTATTTTTTCCATAGCAAATTGTTAATGCAGAAACTCCAGGAGCACAACACATACTCATTCACAAGCATGGAAAACTCAAATCTTGATCTAAGTAACCTAAGTCACTATTTTATTGGTAATATTGAAATAATAATAATGATAAATGTTTTTTAAGTTTGTTATCTCTGTTCCCCAATTGGCAACTAGGAAATTAGAAGAAAACAAAGCCAATGTAATGCCTAATTAAAACTTAGAATCTAGAAAGAAGAGATTCCGGTTCTTCCTTAATTTATTCACCCAACAAATATTCATTTAATACCTATAGTTTACCAAGTATTATTTTGAGCATGAGAACACTGAATAAATTTGGCAAAGCCCATAGACTCATAATGCTTGTGACATGGTAAGGAAGACACCAATAGACACACAAGTATATCAAAGATAGTGGCAGGTAGTGACAGACAGTGCTGGTTTCCATATGGTCTTTAAAGGAGGCATTTGGAGCAGAATCTTTAAAGAAGTGAAAGTGCATTTCTCCAGAAGCATTGGGATGACACTGGAAGCACTCAGGTGCTTAGAGTGCACATGGAACAGCCCCACTGGCTCTGCTGGAAGAGACTGAGTGAGTGCTAGAGCAGTAAAAAAAGAGACTGGATAGGGTTGCAAATGTTAGGTTGCTTAAGGCCTTTTTAAGGAGGAGTGCCATGGTGAATCATGTTTTATAAGGCAGACCATGGAATCTTGGAGTACTGTGATAATAGTGGATATGCAAAGAGAATCCTTTTAGGGACTCACTGAAAGCAGAACCAGCCACATTTGCTGATGACCTAAACGTGGCTATGAGATAAAGATAATTTTCTCCGTGGTTTCTAGGGTTTAGGATTTAAGCAACCCTTAGGGTAAATGGAAGTATAAGATTTGGTTGGGGGAGGAGTAGGAAACCAAGAATCCTAATTTTGTTGTTGTTGTTGTTGCTTATCTGTTGATTTTTTTTTTAAGAAATATAATTGTAATAGACTAAGAAGGCAATTTGATGTGGAAGTCAGGGAGATATTTTTAAAAGAAAAAGTATACCAGACAGAGTTAAGCAGGCAAAAGAGACTTTATTCAAGTCATTTACAATTGGGATCAAGACTATTACAATAGCAAAGAGAGACTGCACTAAATTCCACTGAAATAAAAAGGTGAAGAATTTTTAAGCACTGGCACGAATAGTGGAAAAGTACTAAAAGTACTGAAGAACATTAGCTGAGAGGTTGGTCAGTGTGATTAGGCCCCTTGTGTTTGCTAGTTGGTGCTTATGGAAGTTAATCTCCTATCTTCCTGAAGAGACTGGAAGGTAGGGACCTTCTATTTTCTGATGATGACAATTTAATGGGATGGTCTCCAGGTCTTTGGGAAAGACAGGCCTGAGTTGTAAAACCAACCAGAAACTGGGGAAAGATTTGCATCTCAGTGATGCTGAGAATTTACAAGTGTCCTAATGTAAATACTTAGCTAAAGAAAGAGAGATCCAGGGCTATGGTCAGGAAGAAACCTCTCTAAAGCTTCAGTTTAGCACTCTTGTTGATCCCAAACTTATGACTATACCATATTATGACAATTTGGGGTTGTTTTGTTTTGGCCCATCCAGTTAAAAGAAAAAGGAAAAATCTACAAAGTTCAAAGAAAGAAAATGTTTTCATCAGTTGAATTTTGAATTGTAGGTATCTTTCAAATCTTTTCTTAATCTCATATCTTTAGGCAACTATATGAATCTCTTTTGCTCACTGTAGTATCCCCAGCACTTGGAAAAGGGGGAACTAGTATTTAGTGGATGCTTGAAAGTACTTGTAGACTGAAGAGCATCCGTAGAAGTTGAGCTTAAGGTGAATGCATAATCATTTTTTGTTACCTTTATTATTGTCTCTCATCATCTTTGTTTCTTCCTTCTATATGGAATTTTATCCCAACCCTAGCTCTGTTGTTCTTCATTTCCATTTTAAGAGTGATATAGTATATTCTCTTCGATCCCCAAAATGTTTCACTATGAGTCACCAACTAAAGAGTATACATTAGGCAACTGTCAAATAAACACAAAGTCCTTATTAGTAAGTCATTTACAAGTAATAATGGAAAACTCTTAAATCCATTTACAATTTCATAGTTCCATCATGTGATTTGTGAGTGAAACACCCAATCATATAATCATATCAACTGTTGATATTAAATAACATCTTGCGGTCCATGGGACAGCTGTATCATATGATTCTCTGTCTCCTAGCTATCCATTGCTTTCCTCCTTTGTCATGACTGGTTTCAGGTGCGTGTGACCTGTGCGGTCTCACTGAATCCCACAATTAGGAGGCCTCATGTTTGATTTAGTGCTCTACTGTTTCTGTCTTGAATTTCTTAATAGTCTTTGCTCTAGAGGTCCTCATTTTTACTTTTGTAAGTAGGCCTTAAAATTATGTAGTCAGTCCTGCTCTCAGCTCCCACTTGGAGAATCTCTAGCAACAGTAACACATGTAAATGATACATTTAAAAAAGAATGACTTGCAGTTTCTAAAGCTCAGAAAAATTATGAGGTCATTATGTAAAGAAAAATTTCATGCATGTAAATATAATTAGAGCAGGAGAATAATGAGCTAATACAGTGACCTTATTTGATGAAGAGATTGAGATGAGTGGAATTTCTCAAAAATTTTGATTACCATTGTGTTATTAATCTTCATAAATATCCATCCTGAGTTCCTATTAGATATAGAAGGAAGCATTTACAGATGATTAAAATGAGGCATAAAACAAATAAATTATGAACTTTCCAAGGAAGCACCAACTCATAGTTTTACACTAACAAATGGTGAATAGAAATACAGAGAAATTTCATTGTTCTTTAAACTTCAAGGTACAATTCAAGATTTACTACCTTCAGTTTTTTTCTTGGATTAAAACCTACCCTTCTATTAATCACATATTTTATAAATACATTTTGCTAATATTTTAACATAATGGACTCATTAATATGTATAGATTTTGAATTTGAAGGTATACTGAACATTTCAAAATGTGACTTCTTAGATAATATTAATATTACTAGTTTTTTCTTTTTATCAGTTCCATATAATAATCCTATATTTTAATACTATGTGTAATTATTATATTGTGATCATGGTAGTATTAAGCAGTGTTCCTTTTTAAAATGTCATCTTTTAAAAGATGCAGTGTTTATATTTCAAGAGGAAGAAGTAGGATTAGTTAAAACTGTTCTTTTAGACAAGAAAAAGAGTAAAAGAGAAATACAAACTATAGATAATTATTTTACAAAAGCGACCACTGTTTATCAATTTTTCAAATGTTTAGTGGAACTTATCAGATTATTTATAATGAGAAAAAGTGAATTCTTGAAAAAGTTGTTTTAATACAATTAGTTCACTTCTTCTGTCCACTCTTAGAAAAATAATTAACTATAAGTAGCTTACTGGGAGGATATGGTAAAGGAGAAATATGTTTTATTCATGTGCAAGGCTGCTGTTTCTTAGAGATGCAAATAAAATTGCATGTGAATTAACATCTGCTCTTAAAGCACTGCATGTCCTACTCTGCTAAGGGAACACAGCTGGAGAAATGTGTAGAGCATTGTCATCTTTAGATCAAACACAGAATAGAAAGGCTTTTAGTGATACATATATAATACCACTACTATTGGCAAAAGGGAGTTTCTGTTCTATTTCTGGCACCCATTTTAAGCTATGGCTCAATGGTTCTTTAAATGAGAACATAAAATACACAAATATTTTGTGGCATTTAATCCTGAATTTTTTGTAATACAAATTTTTGTTTCCTTTCTTGTTTTACTACTTTCCTTCCTCCTTCTCTTCTTTTGTTCCTGAGAGTGTTTCTTTTGCTCTTAGCAAGTTTGGGGCCCTTTTCTAGGTTTTAGAGACAATATGGTAATCAATGGAGCTGGCAGTTCACTGGCCTAAAGCTTTATTTTTCAAGGTAATAATACATCTACATACTGAACTTTTAACGGTAGACATATGAAAATTTGTAAGATGAAAAAATCTCCAACATGAGATGAGAGAGGAGAGAGAAAGAAGATAAAAGAGAGATAGGAGAGGAAAGGAGTGGAGAGAGGGAGAGAACTATTTTACATCTTGGACATTTAGGGGAGATGCGGAGGTGGAAGGGAGGATGGGATGTGGCATTCCCCATTATGATTGCCTGTCATCACGGAACTTTAATGACAATAAAAATTCTATTACAAAGTATTTTATGTGATTCGCTCTCCTATGGATATAGTTTAGGATCTACAATCTGAGAACTTCAGTGATCATCAATTCTTCCCTTGGTAGCTGTAGTCAGTACCATACACCATGGACATCCTGGTTCTAAGTGGGCTAACGTTGTATTCACTTCAGGGAGAAAAGTACTGATCTCGACCTAACTATACAAATATTTCTGTACTATTTTTATAGTTGTGATATAAAATTTTCCAGCAGATTCTGTGTGTTTCAATCCAGGCATAATTCGAGAGTAATAAGTTTTATAAAGAGATTAACCTAAAGCAGTGTAAGGAATTCCAAGAGTTCCGGCAGTCTGTAATTCAATAAGGATGTAAAGAAAGTACAATTTCATAGAGACAGGAAAACTTCTTAAAACACCTCGATAAAATTCAACCTACCTCAGAAGTCCTGTCATACTGTAGCTTATGATAATGAATGTGGGGCTATTTTTAGCTTCAGAGTAGC